>NC_081563.1:67512654-67593744 GCF_022355385.1 Mustela nigripes | reverse complement strand
GATGTGGGACTCGATCCCAGGACGCTGGGATCATGACCTGAGCTGAAGGCAGCTGCTTAACCAACTGAGCCACCCAGGCGTCCCTGATCCATTCTTTTTAAAGGTCGTGATTTCGTAGATCTAGTTGTAAGATCTCCCAAAAATGTTTTCAAGAACCCAGGTTAGCTTCATTTGTGTTAGGAAGCTCTTCTCTAGATGACTCCCATAATACAGGGTGGTTTCTATTCAAAAATCTTTCCCTTAATCTATGCATTTGTCATGATCTGTTCAGTAAAGAGCTTTGTTACTGTGGACCAAGTCTGAGATGTCCAAAAGAAGAAATGTTAAAATACAGGATGCATCCAGGAATTAGAGTGACTTTCTATGATGTCCGTACTATAAGTTGTTAGGCTTCACGTGCGTGTTAGTCTCATTCCCCCTTAGGGAGCCAGCCTGAGAGGGAGCATGGGCCTGGGCTTGAGTTGGGATCTGTGGTGAAAGCAGGTTGTCACCATTTATTTACCCGGCTACTGAGTCAGTTCACTTCTCTGAATTTGTTTCTTGATGGGTCCTTTAGGAATAGTACCTATCTTGCAGGGTCCTTGTGAAAAAACAGATGTGTTGGGGTTGCCTGGGTGGCTCAGTGGGTTAAGCAGTCTGTCTTCGGCTCAGGTCATGATCCCAGGATCCTGGGATTGAGCCCCACATCTGGCTTTCTGCTCAGCAGGGAGCCTGCTTCCCTCTCTCTCTGCCTGCCTTTCTGCCTGCTTGTGGATCTCTCTTTCTGTGTCAAATAAATAAATAAAATCTTTAAAAAAAAAAAAAAACCAACAACAGATGTGTATAAAGTTGCAAATGTAGGTTTCCAGTAAAAACTGTTACCATTCATTGGCATCAGAACTTTAAGACTGTTGAGTCAAATTAACACATTGTAAGAAAATATTGTTGACATAAAAGACTTCCCTGCCTCCCTGGGCACTCTATACAACCCACTGCATCATTAGCTGTCTGAAGTTAGTGGTGATGGCCTAGTGTGCTTCTGGCCCTGTGCCAAGTGATTTCTGTATATTATGTCATTTAATCAGAACAGCCATTCTTTGAAGGAAAGTTTTAGTTTCTGACTGTGTACCACAATTTTGAACTGAAGGTATTTTCTTTTAGGGCATATATTCCTTTGCCCTTTGTTTGCCTTAGTTGTTCTATTGATTTGAACTAATTCTGGCACTTTATGTAGTCAGACTGTATCAGGAGGCATCAAGAGGCAAATAACCGAAAAGCGGAACCATTCTGGCTCAAAAAATAAAAGGAATTTTTCACTCACATACACACACACAGAATAATTCATGACTGGGCTATATTCTCTGTGATTCTTTTCATTCCATCTTCGTCCATGGCTCCCCTTACCGTATTAGAAATTGTTGCAGCAGTTCCTGACAGGACATATTGTACTCTCCTTTAGAATGAGAGGTTCTCTTCTCCCAGACAGAAACTCTTTGTCTTTCTTTGACTGGACCAATTTAGATCTTGTGCTACCTTTGACACATTCACTGAGAGTAGGGGGTTGGAGTGCGTTGACTAACTTATTCCTGTCCTTCCTTGGATTTATACCTGGACACAAGGAATCTGTTCAGCTGCTTAGCTCAAACCTATACCTGAGGCTGTGCTCAGTTTCAATCAAATCAGAGAGGCACATAATGGAGCAAGAGGTGAAGTGATAGTGGGAAGACATCTTTGTTTTATTCCCAGTCTCACATGGAAAGCTTTTGACACTTTAATTTGAAGTATGATGTTTTGCTATAGGAGTTTTTTTTTTTTTTTAAGATATTCCTTATCAGTTTAAGGAAATTACTTTCACTGTTTAAGAATTGTTTTTTAAAATCATGAATGGAAGTTGACTTTTATCAAATGTTTCTTCATTTCTGTTGAGATGATCGTGTGGATTCTTTATTCTCTTTTTTTTTCTTTTCTTTCTTTTTTAAAGATTTATTTACTTAACAGACAGAAATCACAAGTAGACAGAGAGGCAGGCAGAGAGAGAGGGGGAAGCAGACTCCCTGCCAAGCAGAGAGCCCGATGTGGGGCTTGATCCCAGGACCCTGGGATCATGACCTGAGCCAAAGGCAGAGGCTGAACCCACTGAGCCACCCAGGTGCCCCTCTTTATTCTTTTAATGTAATACATTACTTTAATTGGCCAACTGATTTTATTTTTAAAAATTTTAACAACATTCAGTACTCATCACTAGTGCCCTTCTTAATACCCATCACCAATTTAATCCATACCCCTGTCCTCCCCTCCAATAGCCCTCCATTTGTTCTTTCTACTTAGGATTCTGTTTTATGGTTTTTTTCTCTTTCCTCCCACCACATTCATCTGTTTCATTTCTTAAATTCCCGTATGAATGAAATCATATGGTATTTGTCTTTCTCTGACTGACTGACTTCACTTAGCATAGTACATTTTAGTTCCATTCATATCACTGCAAATGGCAGGATTCATTCCTTTTTTATGGCTGGGTAATATTCCCTTGTATAAATACACCACAACTTCTTTATCCTTTTTTTGTTTTGTTTTGTTTAAAAAGATTTTGTTTATTTGGCAGAAAGGGAGAAGGAGAAAGGGAAGGAACAACCAGGGGGAGCAGCAGAGGGAGAGGGAGAAGCAGGCTCTCCACTGAGCAGGGGGGCTAATGTAGGGCTCAATCCCAGGACCCTGGGATCATGACCTGAACCAAAGGAAGACACTTAACCAACTGAGCCACCCATATACTCTCTTTATCATTTTTTAAAACAACTTTAATGATGTATCCTGATATAAAATAAACTTCACATACTTGTATTCTATAGTGGGATCATTTTTCATATATGTATATACCTATGACACTATCAATGAAATCAAATAATGAACATATTTATCACTTCCCTCCAAAGGTATCCTCATGCCCCTAATCCATCTTTCGTCCCTTCCCTGGAGATGCCTCTTCACAGAGACTCCCAGTCACTGACCTATTATCATCATAGATGACCATATGCTGTCACTATAGATGAGCTGCATTACTGACCAACCAAATAATTGTATATTGGCTGTCTTTCTTATATATTTCCATATTCATTTAATCTAATATCCTGCTTAGATGCAAAATCCTATGTTTATAACTACAATTGGACTATAATTTTTCTTTATACTAACACCTTTGTTGTACTTCAGTATTAAGGTTATGCTGACCGCCTGAAATGAGCCAAACAGTGTTTTCTACTCTCCTCTATTCACTGGAAGAACTTGTATAAAAGAGATGTTATTTTTCTTAAATATTTGGTTTGAACCAACAAGGTAAACCAACTGGACCTAGAGTTTTCTTTGTGGATAAGTTTTAAAATACTGATTCATTTTTAAAATAGACACAGTTCATAATAACATGGATGGAGCTAGAGAGTATTATGCTAAGTGAAGTAAGTCAGGGACAGAAAGACAAGTACCATATGATTTCACTCATGTGGAATATAGGAAACAAAACAAACAGGTAAAGAGAAAAAGACAAATCAGTCAACAAACTCTTAGTTACAGAGAACAAACTGATGGGTTATCAGAGGGGAAGGAGATGTGGGGATAAGTGTAATAGGCAATGGGGATTAAGGAGTACACTTGTAATGGACACTGTGCAATGTGTGGAAGTGCTGAATCATGTTGAACACCTGTAACTAGTACTACATTGTGGAATTAAAATAAAAACTTAAAAATATATGCAAAATTTAAATAAAATAAAATAGACACAGGTCATTCACATTTTGTTTCTTCATTTGCTGTAAGTTTTTATAAAATGTGTGTTTTCTTGAGTTTTGTGAAATATAACAGATACCTAATGGTGTGTATAGTATTAAGCACAAATTTTGTTTTACAAATGCACACTTTATTGGTTGCTCACAATATTTTTTGATATCTGTAGGCTCTGTACTTATATCCCCTCTTTTATTTCTAATATTATTATTGAAGCTAACTCTGTATTTATTCATTATTCTCCATCATAGTGGGAGTGGGGCTGGTTTATATCTTGTCATTTCAAAAGACCAGTTTTTATTTTTTCTGATCTCCTGTGTCTGTTTTTTTAAATTTTTACTTGTTACTGTTTTTACTTTTTTATTTGTGTCTTTTTATTTTCTTTGTTTCTTTTATAACTTTTTATTATGGATGTTTAGCTCAGTGCCTTTCAGCTTTCCTTTTTTCTCTAATATATGTATTTAGGAACATAAATTTTCCTCTTAAAATACTTGTAATGCATCTCATAAATTTTCATGAACATTGACTTCAAAGTGTTTTCTGATTTCCATTGTGCTTTTCTTCTTGAACCCATGGGTTATTAGGAAGTATATTTTTTAATTTACAAGCATTGTAGATTTTCTAAGTATATTTTTTGTTAGCAATTTCTAGTCTAACTCCTTAGTGTTCAAAAATTGGCTTTTATGAATTTAATTTGTTAGAATTTGTAACCGTTTGCTTTCACATGGTTGATTTTTATAATGATATATGTATATTTGAAACCAATGTGTATTCTGGAATTTTAGGGGATAGTGTTATATGTGTGGTTATTAGGTCAAATATGTAAATTTTGCTGTTCAAATCTTATATATTTGTATACACTATTTTGTCTAATGTGCCTCAAAGAGGTATCTTAAAATTGCTCTATGATTTTTTTTTTCCCCTGATGTGTCAATATTTGTTTGATATATAGTTTTGGACTGTTACTAGGTGCATGAAAAATGTAGGATTATTATCTTTGACTGAAAATCCTATGTAATTTTGAAGTATTTCTAGTTATGGTTTTGGACTTAGTCTCCTGTGTCTGATACAAATATGGCTCATAATATTTTCATTTTATATGTACCTAAAATCCCCTAATATATTATTATAATTCTTGCTATGTTCAGTTAAAATTCATTTAGTTTTATTCACATGTTTGTCCTTTCCATTATTTTTAGATTCCTTCCAGCACCGTTGTGCTCCCAATTTGGTATCTAATACCGTAACATCTAAATACGTCCTTTAGTATTTTCTTTAAAGTAGCATTTAAAGTGCCTGGCTGGCTCCCTTGCTCGAGTCTGCAACTCTTTTTTTTTTTCTTTTTTCTTTTTTAAGGATTTATTAATTTATTTTAGAGAGCAAGAGCAAGGGGGTAGGGACAAAAGGAGAGAGAGAGAGAAAGTTAAGCAGACTCTGGGCTGAGTATGGAGCCCAGTGCGGGACTTGATTTCATGACTTGATCACCACCTGAGCCCAAACCAAGAATCAGATGCTGAACTGACTGGGCCAACCACATGCCCCTATATCGGGCAACTACTGATCTCAGGGTCATAAGTTCAAGCCATACATTGGGTTTACCCCTTAAAAAAAAAAAAAAAAAAAAAGTAGCCTGTTGGTGAAAAATTCTCCCCATTTCTTCCCTGAAAAAAATGTGTTGTTCACTGCATTATTGAGGATTGACTTCACTATTCTTTTTGCAGTTAGAAGATCCCATTTTCTTCTGCATTTCCTTGATTCTTCAGAGAAGTCAGCTGTCAGTCTAAAATTTGCTCCTTTGAAGTTCATTTTTATCTTTAAATTTTCTTTTAATATTCTTTCTTTAACATTGATTTTCAACAGTTTTACTGTAATGTGTCATGTGTACTTCTTCTTTATCTTACTTTGTATTCAGAGAGCTACTTTAATCTGTGACTTTTCATCAACTTTGGGGGATATCTTAGCCATTATCTTCTTGAATATTGCTTCTCTCTCATTCTTTCTTCCCTCGCCTCTGGGGACTTTCTCAGACTTTCTCCCTCTAACTTTCCGGCATACATGAATGGATCCCTGGAAGCCTATTTAACTCTATCCTCAGCCACACTCTGTCACTTGTTTTAACCACCTTGCTGTTTCCCTAAAAAGCCAAGCATGTTCCTGCCTCAGGCCTTTTGAAAATACCACTTCCTTAGCCTGGAACACTGTTTTCCCTATATGTTCAAGATGCATTCTCTTACATGATTCGAGTATCTGCTCAATGTGGTCATATCAGAGACTTGCCCTGATTACTTTTTCAAAATGATTACTCAGACTCCTCTTCTTCCACATTGCACTCTTACCCTTTACCTAGTTTTGTTTCTTCATAGCACTTTTAATAGGACATATTTTATATTTAATATTTGTTTGCTTTTCTCTGTCTCCCTCCATTAGAATATAAACTCTATGAGAAAGAGACTTTTTTGCTCACATCACTGGAACTCTGCCTGGAGCAGAGCTAGGTGCTCAGTAAATACTTGTTGGGATGAATGAATGAATGTGTGATTAATAGATAATGCATATAGGAAGATAAAGTTCTCTACAGAAAAGGAAAAAAGCAGACAAAAAAATAAACTAAGCAAGGCATTTAAATTTTATTATCTTTGCTTTATTCTTTTGTAAATAAGGATAGTATTGATGATGTTCTAGAATACAAGTGAGGTTTGGTGTGGTGAGGTCTGGAGCTAATGACCAAGAAAGAATTCTTGAGACACGGGAAGAGCTGCTGCCCCAGGTGGTGAGGGATGGCAGGTTATGCACCTTGGGGTTAGGGGAATTAAGGAAAAGGGAGGTTTCAATAGAACTTTCATATGCTAAAGAGGACCTACAAAGATACCAGATACCAGAGGCCTTGCCTTTGCCGAGGTCATTTTGCCCTCTAGCAAGGTATTAACATTAAGATGGGTGGGAGATTCCTAAAGAATGTCAGAGATGTCCCACCCAGGAATGGGGGGGGGGAAGGGTTTGGAGGGTGTCAGCTTTTGCTTCGTCCTCAGCCAGCCGTCTGTTCCCTCATCAGTATCATTGATTATATTTTTTAGCATTCTTACCTAAAATAGCAACATGAAATATTACTGTTTGAAAATAGTGCTTTCATTAATTTAAATTAATTGGCATCTCATCACTTAGTTTAGACACATGTCCCATGTGCTTTAACTTCTTAAAGATATTTTAATTAAAAAAAAAGTTAAACCTGTATTAGCTAAACAAAATACCATGGAATGGGTGGCTTAAACAACAGAGATTTATATTGTCATAGTTCTGGAGGCTAGAAATTTGAGATCTGGGTTCCAACATGGTCAGGTTCGGCTGAGGACCATCTTCCTGGTTTGCCAATGCTGCATCCTTGCTGTGTCCTCACATGGCAGAGAGAGCTGGTGCCTTTTTCTTTTCTTATAAGGGCACTAATCTCAGCAGTTGAACCCCACACTACTTCATCTAAACCTAATTATTTCCCGAAGGCTGCATTTCCAAATACTATCACATTGGAGTTAGGGCTTCAAAATATAAATTTTGGTGAGTATACAGTTCAGTTTACAGCACCTACCAAATCAGCTACATTATTTTCCAGTGAAATAATAAACGTGCATTCAAGACGAGTATTTTTCATAGTACAAAATTATTGTGACTGCACAGAAAATTTTGTTTTTTTAAGATACTATGAATGCTTATAAGTACAAAGGCTAAATTCAGCAGCACCTGGGTATTACTTTCTCTGTTTCATTTGTTTATGGTGTTGCTATTTAGGGACTCACATGAATAGATCGTTTTTTAATGGGCAAAAAAAACCTAACTCTGATTTCTGAATGTCTTCATAAATCTCTTCCCCTAAATAAACCATAAATCTACCTATAATGCCTAGACTTATACGTGATGTGCTGTCATTGTAGCTACTCAGAAAGAATCTATCATGTAGGTCAAAGCTAGTTGCCTAGAGAGACTGGACTCTCCTAATAGTAAGGTGTTTTTTTGTTTGTTTTTATTTTTGTTTTGTGTCACTGCTGCCCACTATTTTGCTAGGTTGCCCGAAGTCAGCATGCCTTTCTGGTGTTCTTGGACTGTGCTGCTTTTTTAGGAATGTCTTAGAGGGATCCTGCCTGAAAGAAAAGATACCATACTGTAACATTTCCCTGTCTATAAAGAGAGCACGAATGGGCTTTGCTTTGTTCTTTTAGCCAGCTTAAAACAAACTTGGCTAGCGGAAAAAAAACAGAAATGGAACTGATAAAGTCATCAACTCAGGGCCTCCTTGCACCACCCATGTGTTTTTCTAGTCTAGAATGAAGCTAATGATGTAAATAAGCACTTCCTAGAAAGGTTAAGAAGGAAAGCTTCCACCACCCCACAGCTCCTCCCATTCCTCATCTTTGAGATAGGGTTGTTAGAATCTGATAGGAACTAGAGGAGGATGAGGGCTAGCCATATGTCCCTGTCAGAAACCGTGATCTCATAATGACTAAGAAACAACAGGGGGTTGTCTAAGCCACCACGGTTGTAAGGGGCACAAGCATTATTTCAGCTGCACTAAAATTTAATGTAATTCTTACTTTACCACCCACGGTGACCTAAGAAGGTGGTATGGCCGAGAAACTAAATAGAAGGGCTTAGTCACAGCTGATTGAAAGGCCAAACACGCTGTTTTCATGGTGAAATAGGGAAGAAGAAACTGGCAAATATTTCTAAATGTCATAGGTTTACATCTGAATTTATTCATTTCTATATTTTTAGGATTCTTCTGAGAAGTACTCTAAAGACAAGCCCTTAATATAAAGTATTTATAACAAAAACAAGACATATATTCAGCAATGAAAAATTAAAGAGTGTTCCCTAGAAGGAAGGGTGACTCCAGTGGTGTAGGGGCCAAGCATTCTGCCAGTAGAGGTGGGAATTTCTTCTCAGAATGACGTTAAAGGTGTGCTCTTGCCTTTGTGACCAAGTGGATCATTGGGAGGGTTCTGGGGCTCCTGTAACGCAGGTTGGTGGGGCTGATACTGCCTACAGAGGTGGCTGGGGTGGGGCTGGGCAGTGTCACTGTGACCTAAATTTTAGGTGAAGAATTTAGTCATAATCTCATAACTAAGAAGAGAATGATGAATAAAGTAGATACAGTATTTTAATATAGAGTAGAAAACACACCTCATTCAGGAATCCATCTGCATGTGTACAGGGGAGGCAAAGAATCAAAGAAAATTGCCTTTTCTGTAAAGTATTCATCAAACGATTGTGGCCTGGAGAACTCATTTTTCTTCTCTACTCTGGAGATGTTTCTTTCTCTATTAACTTGGAAATGTCTGTAATCAGAGCTCCTGTACCATACCTGAAGACATCTGTAACTTTCTCCTTCTCCAGCTTCTAGTTTTCCTATTTTTATGGGTGGTCAGAACTTTTTCCATTGTAGCATCCCCTGCTTCCTCATACCCATGGCAAGTTAAAATTCCCAGGACTCAGACTTGTATTGCAAAGGACTCAACTGAGATGAGCAGCTCCCCCGCAGATAGCGTGAGGAGCACCAGGATGTTTGGGACAGAAAACCAATGGGGGCCAGACCAGGCCTCCTGTTCCTTCACAGGCTGACCGTGATTATGTTTTTCTGGCTTCAGTGGCTCACGCTGCAAAATAAGGTCCCTTTCACCTTTGACATGTAACTTAGATCTAACACTTGAATTTTAGTAATTCTAGAAAGAAAATGTTTAGGCTGAGGGAATGAATCTGTGTTCTTGTTGAAGTTGAGAGGGGTTTTTTGGTTTTTTTTAAATCATTCTTTCTTGATAAAAATGTTCCTTTTTAATCCTGTAGTCTTGATTTGTGTTCTTTTCTCTTTCCTTGGCTTGCTGGAGAGGAGGTGCCATTGACATGGTCCAAAGAATGTATTCTTTTCACCCTTGGAGCAAGGAGTACCAAAATGGAGCACTCTTATCCCCTCTGCAAATGCCTGTTAGTGGCAAGCTATGAAAAAATATTTGTTAATTAAGTTAATTCAGTTGTTATAAGTTGAATTGATTTCTAATTTAGGCATAGCATGGGAAACAATTTATAATATATGCTGATTGACCATTATCCAAATTTTCATGGAAATAGCACTCTTAGGACACAGTGTGTTCTTGGACTGTTTTGAAATATCCAGCTGCTTTGTGTGGTACTGACCCTAAAACAGAAATCCTTCTACTCACAGAGCTTTTTTTCAAGTATGTGCTCAGGTGCTCAGGAGGTAGGCTTACCTTGATAAAACTCACTGAAAAGATTCTAGGTACAGTAACCTAGGTAATTCTAGGTAATACTTACCTAATTCTAGGTAAGTAACCTCTTTAATGGAAACCTGTGATGTTATTGGGTTGTTTCTATCCAAAGTCAAACACTGAAAGAGACTGCAAAAAAATTTTGTGGTTTTATTTTTTTTTTCCTCTATGAGACCAAGATTTATATGTCAGGAGACCTGGAGGTAATGATCCTCTTCTCTCGAATGATCGAATAAGGTTCTTGTCCAAGAGATAAACCATATTTCAGTAGTACCAGATTTACTCTTCATGTGTTGCTGTTAAGAGTATAAAAATACTTCAGATGAAATAATAGTATGTGGGAAAAAATTAGCTGTGAATTTTTAATAGGCCTAATAAAAGTGCAGAGGCCATAACAGCATGGCGTATTTGGTGAAAGTAACATTAGCGTTGCCATATTCATATCATTCGAATTAACCTGTGCAAACTCATGCACACCACTCCAGAAGTGACTTTGATGGCTGCAGTCTGCGGCAGTTAAAACACATCCTCAAACAGGATGGAAATGATCAGGCTTGTTAAATAGAATATCCTCCCAGAATGTAGTAATCTCAAGGTGACCTTGCTCATCACTGATGTCCTGTGAGACAGGTGCAGGCTTGTCTTCCTCATTTTGTGCTGGTGGCCTTCTGGTTATTGGTTTCCCCCACTAAAATGGAAAACAGACTTGTATTTGACAGAAGAAACATTTACTTGACACCTTAGGTGAAATTAACACATCAACTGAAGTTAGTATCCTTCTTTGGGAAATCCCTGGCTCAGTGATTTACAGCCTTTCAGAGTAATCCTTTCTTACCCTTCTAGAAATTTGGTGATACAAAATTACATATTCCCAGTTGGGGATTTTTCTTTTTACTTGCTTATGGATTTTTTTTTTATCATGTAGATTTTAAGTCTTTCCCCCCCGGTTTTACTGAGAAATAATTGACCTACAACACTGTAAGTTCAAGACATATAGTGTGATGGTTTGCATACACACACTGGGATGACTGCCAAATGTAGGTTCAGCTAAGCTCCATCCTCCCATATAGATACGATAAGAAAGAAAAGAATGAGGAAAAGAAAAAAGAGGAAAAAATTTTCATCTTGTGTTGAGAACTTGCAGGAATACTCTCTTACCAACTTTATTGTATATCACATAGCTGTATTAGCTGTAGTCATCGTGCCATATGTTATATCCCTGGTACTTACTTATCTTAAAACTAGAAATTAGTAACTTCTGGCCAGTTTCCTCCAATCAGCCTCCTACTTCTGCCCCATTTCTAGTAAACACAAGTCTCTTCTCTCTCTCTCTCTCTCTCTCTCTCTTTAAGATTTTACTTATTTATTTGACAGAGAGAGACACAGCAAGAGAGGGAACACAAGTAAGGGGAGTGTGAGAGGTAGAAGCAGGCTTCCGATCCCAGGACCATGGTGATCATGACCTCAGCCAGAGGCAGATGCTTAATGACTGAGCCACCCAGGTGCCCCAGTCTCCCAGTCTCATCTCATTATATATGGGTTGGGTTTTTTTTTTTTAAGATTTCACATTAAGGTGAGATCAAACAGGTTTGGGCTTTCTTTTCTTTTTTTTAACATTAAGTGTTCAAGGTCCATCCATATGGTCACAAATGGCAGGATGTGTGTGTGTGTGTGTGTGTGTGTGTGTGTGTGTGTTTAGGGCTGCATAATGTTCCATTGTATGTATATAGCACAACTTCTTTATCCATTCATCCATCAGTGGTCACTTGGGTTGTTCCACTGTTGTGGCTATTGTAAGTTAAACTGATAGAAACAGTGTGCAGATATATTTTCAAGTTAGTATTTTTGTTACCTTTAGAATATGTTCATCAAAATGGAATTACTGGATCATATGGTACTTATATTTTTAACCTTTAGAACAGCCTCCATACTCCTTTTCATAGTGGCTGTACCAATCTATAATCCCACCAAAAGTGCACAAGGATGGCTTTTGTTCCAGATCCCCACCAGCATTTGTGTTATCTCTTGTCTTTTACATGATGTCCGTTCTAAAAGGCGTAAGAGTTTTGGTTTTAATTGTCATTTTCCTAATGACTAATGATATTGAACATCATTTCATGTACCTGTTTACCTTCTTTGGATTTGGAGAAATGTCTATTTAGGTCCTTTACCCATTTCTTAATTGGATTATGTGTTCTTGGTATTCAGTTGTATGATTTCTTTGTTTTGGATACTAACCCCTTTCCACATATATGGTTTGCAAATATTTTTTCTCATTCCATAGGTTGTCTTTTCACTTTGTTGATGGTTTCTTTTGCTGTGTGGAAGGTTTTAGTTTGATGTAGTCCCACTTTTATTTATTGCTTGTTCCTTAGGTAATCATATCCAAAAAATCATCAATAAGACCTATCATAAGGAACTTTGTCTCCCTTCTCTGAGTTTTACGGTTTCAGGTCTTACACTTAAGTCTTTAATCCATTTTGAGTCAATTTTTTTTGTGTAAGATACAGGTCCAGTTTCATTCTTTAACATGTGAATATCCAATGATTCTAACACTATTTATTTAACAGATTGTCTTTGTTGAGTATTTTTGGCTCCCTTGTCAAATATTATTTGAGTGAATATGCTTAGGTTTATTTCTGGGCTCTTGATTCTGTTCCATTTGGTCTGTTTTTATACCAATAACATAGAGTTTTCATGACTATAACTTCACAGTATAGCTTGAAATCAGGAGTGTGATGCCTCCTGCTTTGTTTTTCTTTCTCAGGATTTCGTTGGCTATTTGCGGGATGGTCTTTTGCGATTTCATACAAATTTTAGGAGGTTGTTTTTTTTTTTAAACTTGTTTAAAAATTACCGTTGGACTCATGATAGAGATTGCACTAAGTTCATAGATTGCTTTTGGTAGCATTGATATTTTAATGATATTCTTCCAACCCATGAACAGGGGATACCTTTCCATTTATTCATGTTTTCTTTGATTTCTTTCATCAGTATCTTATAGTTTTCAGCATTGAGCGCTTTCACCACCTTAGTTAAATTCATTCCTAAGTATTTTATCCTTTTTCATGCTATTGTAAATTATTAATTTATTTATATAAATTAATATATATATGGGTAAAGGACCTAAATAGACACACACATATATTATATATTAGTATATATTGTAGTAATATACTATTATATAATATAAACTATATAATATATGGTATGGATAATATATTTCATAAATATTATATATTCTAGAAATAGAATATTAAAAATATGAATTGGATTAATTTACTTCTTTTTCAGAAATTGTTAGTATATAGAAAGGCTAGTAGTGGTTTTTGTTTGCTAACTTTATATCCTGCAACTTTTCTGAATTCATTTATTAGATCTAAGAGTTTTTTAGTTGAATGTTCAGGATTTACTAAAATAAAATCATACTGTCTACAAATAGAGACATTTTTACTTCTTTCCCAATTTTGATAACTTTTTTCTTCCTTTCTCTTTCTTTTCTTTCTTTCTTTTCTTTATTTTTCTTCTTCCCCACCTCCCCCACTGACCCCCATGCTAGAGCTAAGACTTCTAGTACTCTGTTGAATAGGAGTGGTGAGAGTCCATTCTTGTTCCTGACCTTACAGTAAAAGTTTTTATCCTTTTCACCATTGATTATGATGTTAGCTGAGGGCCTGTCATGTATGGCCTTTATAGTGTTGAAATATATTCCTTCTATGCCTAACTGGTTAAGAGTTTTTATCATGGGGGCGCCTGAGTGGCTCAGTTGTTAGGTGTCTGCCTTTGGCTCAGGGCATGTTCCCAGGGTCCTGGGATTGAGCCCCATATCGGGCTCCCTGCTCTGTGGGAAGCCTGCTTCTCCCTCTCCCACTCCCCCTGCTTGTGTTCCCTCTCTCGCGGTCTCTGTCAAATAAAGAAATAAGCTCTCCAAACCAAAGAACAAACAAAACAATTTGAAGGAAATAAAAAAGAGTAGAAATGAGGAGGGTGCCTGGCTGGCTCAGTCAGTAGAACATGTAACTCTTGATCCTGGGGTCGTGAGTTCAAGCCCCATACTAGGGGTAGAAGGTACTTAAAAAAAAAAAAAAAAAAAAAAGAGTAGAAATGAGGGGATGTATTCCTAATACTTATTATAAATTAATATAAAGCTGCAATAATTAAAAGTGTAGTCTTTACACAATAATAGATAGATGAATCAATGGAATACAAAAGGAAATCTGGAAATAGGCCCTACTGCATACAGAACTTGGTGTAGGATAAACATGGTACCTGAAATCACTGAAGAAAAGATGAACAACTCTAAAAACTCTAAAAGCTAGAGAGACTGTTTTAGTAAAATAAATTTGGATTTGTGCCTCATGACGTATACCATGTAAATCTCAAAGAAGACTTAAATTTTTAAAAATGAAATCATAAAAAAAACTAGAAGAACACAAAAGAGAATCTCTTTATTAACTTGGAGTGGAGAGCCCTCTCTATTATTTTAAAATATGGATATGTTAAGGAAAAGATTGATACATACATAAAAGATAATAATGATAACTAAATGTAATTCATTAAAAAATTTTTAAATTGACACGGTCAATATCCATTCATGATAAAAACTCTTTTTTTTTTTTTAAGATTTTATTTATATATTTGACACAGAAAGAGAGACAGTGAGAGAGGAAGCACAATCATGGGCAGAGGGAAAGGGAGAAGCAGGCTTCCTGGCTCATGACCTGAGCCGAAGGCAGACACCTAATGGCTGAGCCACCCAGGTGCCCACTGTTTTTGTTTGTTTGTTTTAAGATTTTATTTATTTACTTGACAGAGACAGCAAGAGAGGGAATACAAGCAGGGCCAGTGGGAGAGGGAGAAGCAGGCTTCCTTCCTGCTGAGCAGGGAGCCCGATGTGGGGCTTGATCCCAGGACCCTGGGATCATGACCAGAGCTGAAGGCAGACGCCCAGTGACTGAGCCACCCAGGTGCCCACGCCCATTTTTTTTTTTTTAAATTTTATTTATTTGACAGAGATCACAAGCAGATGGAGAGACAGGCATAGAGGGACATAGAGGGAAGCAGGCTCCCTGCTGAGCAGAGAGCCCGATGTGGGACTCAATCCCAGGACCCCGAGATCATGACCTGAGCCGAAGGCAGCGGCTTAATCCACTGAGCCACCCAGGCGCCCCACGCCCATTGTTTTTTAATATACTTTAGAATTTTCTCTCTTCGACCCTTCCTAAATTTCTGGACTTGACCAATTAAAAACCACTTTATTCAATAGTACTCCTTTATTTTGTCTTTTTGTTTTTGTTTTGTTTTGTTATGTTAGTCAACATACAGTACATCATTATTTTTGATGTCGTGTTCCATGATTCATTGTTTGCATATAACACCCAGGGCTCCATGCAATACATGCACTTGTTAATACCCATCACTAGGTACACCCATCCCCCTTCCCTGCCTCTCTGAAACTCTCAGTTTGTTTCTCAGAGTCTATAGTATCTCATGGTTCATCTTCCCCTCTGATCTCCCCTACTTTATTTTTCCCTTCCTTCTCCTAACGTCCTCCATGCTATTCCTTATGTTACACGTATAAGTGAAACCATATGGTAATTGTTTTTTCTGCTTGACTTATTTCACTTAGCATAATCCCCTCTAGTTTGATCCATGTTGATGCAAATGGTGGGTATTCATACTTTCTGATGACTGAGTAATATTTCATTGTATATATTGACTACATCTTTATCCACTCATTTGTTAAAGGGCATCTCAGCTTTTTCTATAGTTTGGCTATTGTAGACATTGCTGCTATGAACACTGGGGTGCATGTAGCCCTTCTTTTCACTATATCTGTATCTTTGGGGTAAATACTCAGTAGTGCAATTGCTGGGTCATACAGTAACTTCTAAAATTTGTTTAGGAAGAACTGATAATTTTGAATTTGAGATTTCCTATCTAAGAACTTGTTACACTATTTCTTTTCTTCTTCTTCTTCTTCTTCTTCTTCTAAGAGTTTATTTGTCAGAGAGTGCAAGCAGAGGGCAGGGCAGGCAGAGCAGGCAGAGGGAGAAGTAGGGTTCCTGCTGAGCAAGGAGCCCAATTCAGGACTTGATCCCAGGAACCTGGGATCACAATCTGAGCCAAAGGCAGCCCCTTACCGACTGAGCCACCCAGGCATCCCTATGCCATTCCTTTTCTACACATCTTTGTGGCTTTGAAATTGTATTTATAAATCTTAAATATTTCTGAAATTCTTTTTCTTAGATATTTCATCCTTTACCTTTGCAATGGTAAATGGAGTCTTCCTCCATTTCCTCTTCTAGTTTGCTGTCTTTGTTCATCTGAAATTTACTGATATCTTTCTAGTAATTCTCTGTCATGTTACTTTATTAATTTCTCTTCTTTATAGTACTTTTTCAGTTGAATATGTCAGGTTTCCCAGAATAACAAATGGTGATATTTTTATTTCCTTCTCTACATTTCTGTATGTCTAATTTTCTCTTATTAATTGTACTGTCTAATATCAAGTACTGTTAAGTAATAGTGATGACAAATGAATGTGAATGTCCTTCTTTGTTCCTAATCTGAGTGGGAATACCTCCACTGCTGCTCTCAGAAGTACAGCGGTCACTTTAGGGACAAGGTATATTTTATCAAGTTAAGAAGATACCCATTTCTATCTCCTTTATTAAGTTCTACCATATTTCTAAGTAGTAGTAAATCCCTGGGGATGTGTATCTGCAGCCTCCATAGCATCATAGGATCAAAGCTCTAAAAGGAAACTTAGACTTTCTAGTCCACTTCCCTCTCATCATGAGTAATAAATTACAACCACAGGGAGATTACACCCCCACCCTCCCAGAAGTCCCAAAATTAGATTGAAAAACAAGCTGGAACTAAAAATCACTGTCTCTTAGGTCTCTTACACCAGTGGTCTTTTGCGTATATACAACTAACATTGCAAATTTCTCTTACAACTATTTTTCTCTTCCATTATGCTTTCTCCTTGAGATTTTTCCATTTTATCCTTCTCTTTCCATCACATTTCTGGGAGTTCACATGTATTGCTTGGCTGTGGGTTCTTTCCCCAGCCTGCCATTGCTGAGGAGCCAAGTTTATCAAAGATTTCCAGACAGTGACATAATCCCTTCCCCACCCAGAAAGATCTCTGTTATTTGGTCTTCCTGGACAAATTGAATTGTCTTCCAAATCCTGCTGGTTACTTTGGGACAGAAAGCTTGTTGGAGCCACCTGAATACCTAAAAATATGATTCAGCTGTGACAGTGACTTTAGCAAAGTGATGCAAACCAACAGTAGATGTGCCATAAATGCCATTGTATCTCAAAGTCATTTGTATGTGGTATTCAGATTTCAAAAGACATTAGGTCATAGTATGGTTGATAATCGTTAAAGGAAAAACAATTATATATTATTAGTACTGCTCTTCTGATTTTGCACTTACCCTTTCTTGTTGGAATTTTCATTAATCAACAAAATTGGTAAAGTGTTTCATATGCTATAAAAAAAAATTGAAACCACTGGCAGATTATCTTGATTAATGGTTTTCCACTATAAAACAAAAGATAAGATATCTATCCATATATAGTTATGAGCCTCTGGAGTCAGAGCTGGGTTTGAATCCTGGGTTTACTACTACCTTGGTGAGTGACCAAACACAAGTATCTCAACTGTGTCTCATTTTCTTCATTTGAAAAATGGGAACAGGAATATCTTGTAGAGTTGTATGAGAATTAAGGGAATAATCAACATAAAGTGCTTAGCACAGTGGTACTGTGATGTAGGGACTTAATAAATGAGAGCTATTATTAGTATAATCTGTTGTTAAGGACTGTAATAAAGTTTGTTTTCTTTTTAACTTAGATGAATTTAGAGATTAAGGAGCAAATATCACAGTGTTGATACAATTTGGATCTGTAATTTCAAAACAGCTCACTTATCCACATATACTCCTTTCTGAGACTTGGAATTAAGCTATACAGAAGGATTTTTACTGAAGTCTCCACTCTGGCTCTTCTTTCTTAGGAATTATTTGGGTAGCTATGCCAGTTAACACTTACCTAAAACCTCAAACCTAAAAATAGGTTATTAACTTTTTTTATGAGGTTTTCATTAACCAATTATTAATTGGCTTCTGATAAGTATGATTAAAAGGTACAAAAGACTAATATGATTCACTTACACATTTAGAACTCTAAATGACTTGGCCATCTTTTATTTACACATTCATTAATTTTGGACGGTCTTTTTTATGCTAAACATAAAAAATGTATCCCTCTGGATACAGAGATGAAAAGATAAATGTCTTCTCTGAAGAAGCTTATAGTCTAGTATGATGTCTACAAAGGAACTTGAAAGCCACCTCTTATAATACTATAAGCCTTCCCTGACACCCCTTAGCCTCAGCTTGGGAAACACTATTCTCATGTGGTCCCGTGGCATTCTGTGCTTACACTCCTTTTAGCATTTCTCACACTGTAAATTGTCTCCTGTGCTAGATTCTAGGCTACCTGAGGACAAGACTGTGTCTTATCCATTACAGAAGAAAAAGATTACTACAGTGTGATCTTGGCCCTTAAATAACTTAAAATCGAGTAACAAAGACCTATATAACCAAGTAACATATATAAAGAATACAGTATGAATCTGTATGAAATAAATGCCTACAAAGTTTATGCCACAGGAAGTAGGGGGTTGGGGATATTATTTAGAAGAGATGGCATTTAAATTGAATTTTGATAGGACTTCCATAGGTAGGGAGGTAGGAAAAAAATTCAAGATGAGGGAAAGGCACAGAAGCAGGACAGTGTATGGCTGCTTGAGGTACAGTAGAGAGCCCCATGTGAGTGGGCAAGATGATTGGGTGGGGGCTACTGAGTGCAGTAGCTGGGTGTTGGGACTTTGTTCTGCAGGCAGTGGTGTGCTGACAAAGATACCTGGGCAAAAGGGACTTGATCACTCTGTCAATGTTGGGAAAAGAAAGATCAGATTTAGGAGAGGCAGACTGGTGATTTCTGAAAACACTGTACAAATGGACATGTCAGACCCTGATCTAGAGTGAGGATTAGCGATTCCAGATTTCAGAGTCCTTTTTTCAAAGGTGATGGGAGGCTAAGGTCACCCATGAAAAGTACCGAGACAGCAAGCCTGGTAATGGCACAGAACTTTGCAGAAAATTTGGTTTTAATGCATAGGTAAATCTTCAGATTTAAAAGAGGAATAAAACGCTCTTTGGAATTAAATGGTTTGCCAACAACTTAGGGCAGAGCCCCCTAGAATGAAGGTGGCCCCACCTGTAACTCAGTGCACTATTAGTTTAATGCTCTGGACTCTGGTTTAATGCTAGACTCAAAAATCCCACCTATTACCTTTTTGTCACTATCCAACTTGGTAAAACAGAATAAACTTGAATTTCGGACCCCTTTACATGAATCACAGTATCCTATATGTCCTATGCTTCTAGCTACCAGTAGCAAACAGAAAACTTTGCCATTGGAAACAGGGCAAGCCATCCAAATGGATGTCATTTAAAATTATGTGTGATATGAGTTGATAAGAGGCATTGTAAAAAGCCTAATCTACCTTATGCTTCAAGGCAATAAGTTAATCTTGTATATTATTAAATGTTTTTATATCCCTTATGTGAAAGCGAAGCTTATATTTTGAACACTGAATTATTTTTTTAATCCCCCAATACCTTGTTATATACAGAAATGAAAAAAAAATTTTCTCAAATAAGCCAAACCAAATTTTTTCTTTACATTTAAAAAAAAAGACTTATTTATTTATTTATTTGACAGACAGAGATTATAAGATCATAAGTATTCATTTGACAGAGAGGCAAGCAGATAGAGAGGGGAAGCAGGCTCCCTGCTGAGCAGAGAGCCCAATGCGAGGCTTGATCCCAGGACCCTGAGATCATGACCTGAGCCGAAGGCAGAGGCTTTAACCCACTTAGCCACCCAGGCACCCCTTTTCTTTTCTTTTCTTTTTTTCATGTTTAATTTTTTAAATTACTTTTCAGTGTACTAGAATTTATTGTTTATGCACCGCACCCAGTGCTCCATGCAGTATGTGACCTCCACAATACCCACCACCAGGCTGGCCCAACTTCCCACCCCCTGCCCCTTCAAAACCCTCAGATTGTTTTTCAGAGTCCATAGTCTCTCATGATTCATCTCCCCCTCCAATTTCCCTCAACTCCCTTCTTCTCTCTATCTCCCCATGTCCTCCTTGTTATGTCTTATGCTCCACAAATAAGTGAAACCATATGATAATTGACTCTCTCTGCTTGACTTATTTCACTCAGCATAATCTCTTCCAGTCCTGTCCATGTTGATACAGAAGTTGGCTATTCATCCTTTCTGATGGAGGCATAATACTCCATAGTGTATATGGACCACATCTTCCTTATGCATTCATCTGTTGAAGGGCATCTTGGTTCTTTATACAGTTTGGCGACCATGGCTGTTGCTGCTATGAACATTGGGGTACAGATGGCCCTTCTTTTCACTACATCTGTATCTTTGGGGTAAATACCCAGTAGTGCAATTGCAAGGTCATAGGGAAGCTCTATTTTTAATTTCTTAAGGAATCTCCACACTGTTCTCCAAATTGGCTGCACCAACTTGCATTCCCACCAACCGTGTAAGAGGGTTCCCCTTTCTCCACATCCTTTCCAACACATATTGTTTCCTGTCTTGTTAATTTTGGCCATTCTAACTGGTATGAGGTGGTATCTCAATGTGGTTTTAATTTGAATCTCCCTGATGGCTATTGATGATGAACATTTTTTCATGTGTCTGATAGCCATTTGTATGTCTTCATTGGAGAAGTGCCTGTTCATGTCTTCTGCCCATTTTTTGACATGATTATCAAAATGTTTTGTGTGTGTTGAATTTGAGAAGTTCTTTATAGTTCTTTATAGATCTATAGTTCTTTATAGATCCTGGATATCAGCTGTTTGTCTATACTATCATTTGCAGATATCTTCTCCCATTCCGTGGGTTGCCTCTTTGTTTTGTTGAATGTTTCCTTTGCTGGCACCCCTTTTCTTTACATTTTTAATAGAAGATTGTGTTGCTATTTTTTGAGAAATTGATATATTATTAAATATATATATGTGTATATATACATATATATTTAAACTTTTAATTCAATTAATTAACATATATTATTGGTTTCAGAGGTACAGGTCTGTGGTTCATCAGTCTTACATAATATCTGGCATTCATTATATCACATGCCCTCCTTAATATCCATCCCCCTACCTCCCTCCCCTCCAGCAACCCTCAGTTAGTTTCCTATGGTTAGGAGTCTCTTATGGGTGTCTCCCTTTCTGATTTTGTCTTGTTTCTTTTTTTCCTCTCCTTCCCTATGATCCTCTGTTTCTTAAATTCCACATATCAGTGAGATCATATGATAATTGTCTTTCTCTGACTGACTTATTTCACTTATTAGCATGATACCCTCTAGTTCCATCAATGTCATTGCAAATGGCAAAATTTCATTTTTGATGGCTAAGTAGTATTCCACAACACACACACATACATACACACCCACATCTTCTTTATCCATTCATCTATTGATGGACATCTGGGCTCTTTCCATAATTTGGCTATCATGGACTTGCTCTTATAAACATTGGGATGCAGGTGTCCCTTTGGATCACTACATTTGTATCTTTGGAGTTAATACCCAGTGGTGCACTTGCTTGATCATAGGGTAACTCTGTTTTCAACTTTTTGAGGAGCATCCAGACTGTTTTCCAGAGTGGCTGTACCAGCTTGCATTCCCACCAACAGTGTAAGAGGGCTCCCCTTTCTCCACATCCTTGCCAACATCTGTCATTTCTTGACTTGTTAATTTTGGCCATTCTGACTAGCATAAGGTGATAGCTCATTGTGGTTTTGATCTGTACTTCCCTGATGCCAAGTGATGTTGAACATTTTCCCATGTGTCTGTTGGTCATTTGGATGTCTTCTTTGGGGAAATGTCTGTTCATGTCTTCTGCCCATTTCTTGACTGGGTTTTTTTGTTTCTCTGGCTGTGGAGTTTGATACATTTTTTATAGATGTTGGATACCAGCCCTTTATCTGATATGTTATTTGCAAATATATTTTCCCATTCTGTCAGTTATCTTTTGGTTTTGTTGACTGTTTCCTTTGCTCTGCAGAAGCTTTTTATCTTTTTTTTTTTTTAAAGATTTTATTTATTCATTTGACAGGCAGAGATCACAAGTAGGCAGAGAGGCAGGCAGAGAGAGAGGGAGGAGGAAGCAGGCTCCCTGCTGAGCAGAGAGCACGATGCGGGGCTCAATCCCAGGACCCCGGGACCACGACCGGAGCCGAAGGCAGAGGCTTCAACCCACTGAGCCACCCAGGCGCCCCGAAGCTTTTTATCTTGATGAAGTCCTAGTAGTTTATTTCTGCTTTGCTTCTCTTGCCTTTGGAGACATGTGTAGCAAGAAGTTGCTGTGGCAAAAGCCAAAGAGGTTGCTGCCTGTGTTCTCTAGAATTTTGATGGATTCCTGTCTCACATTTAGGTCTTGCATCCATTTTGAGTCTATTTTTATGTATGGTGTAAGGAAATGGTCTACTTCATTCTTCTGCATGTTATGGCTGTCCAGTTTTCCCAACACCATTTGTTGAAGAGACTATCTTTTTTTCCATTAGATACCCTTTCCTGCTTTGTCAAAGATTAATTGCTCGTAAAGTTAAGGGTCCATTTCTGGGTTCTATGTTGTGTTCCATTGATTTATGTGTCTGTGTTTGTGCCAGTACCATACTGTCTTAATGATTACAGCTTTGTAATAGAGCTTGGAGTCTGGAATTCTGATGCCACCAGTTTTGGTTTTCTTTTTCAACATTTCTTTGGCTATTTCAGGTCTTTTCTGGTTCCATACAAATTTTAGGATTATTTGTTCCAGTTCTGTGAAAAAAGTTGATGGTATTTTGGTAGGGATTGCATTGAATATGTAGATTGGTCTAAGAAGCATACACGTTTTAAGAATATTTGTTCTTCTAATCCATGAACATGGAATGTTTTTCCATTTGTTCATGTCTTCCTCAATTTCCTCAATTTCTTTCATGAGTGTTCTATAGTCTTCTGAGTACAAATCCTTTACCTCTTTGGTTAGGTTTATTCCTAGGTATCCTATGGCTTTTGGTGCCATTGTAAATGGAATCAGCTCCTAGTTTCTCTTTCTTCTATCTCATTGTTGGTGTATAGAGATGACACTGATTTCTATGCATTGATTTTATATCCTGCCACTTTTCTGAATTCCTGTATGAGTTTTAGCAATTTTGGGGTAGAGTCCTTTGGGTTTTCCACATCTGCAAAGAGTGAGAGTTTAACTTCTTCTTTGCGGATTCAGATGCCTTTTATTTCTTTTTGTTGTCTGATTGCTAAGGTTAAGACTTCTAGTACTATGTTGAATAGCAGTGATGATAGGGGATATCCCTGTTGTGTTCCTTACCTTAGGGATAAAGCCTATGGGCTTTTCATAGATGGCTTTTATGATATTGAGGTATGTTCCCTCTATTCCTACACGTGAAGAGTTTTAATCAAGAAAGAATGCTGTGCTTTGTCAAATGCCTTTTCTATACCTATTGAGAGGATATATGGTCTCCTTTCTTTTATTTTTGTAGTGATTTGTAGATGTTGAACCACCCTTGCAGCCCAGGAATAAATCCCACTGGGTCATGGTGAATAATCCTTTTAATGTACTGTTGGATCCTATTGGCTAGTATTTTGGTGAGAAATTTTGCATGCATGTTCTTCAGGAATATTAGTCTGTAATTCTCCTTTTTGGTGGGGTCTTTGTTTGGTTTTGGGTTGAAAGTAATACTGGCCTCATAGAAAGAGTTTGGAAATTTCCTTCCATTTCTATTTTTTGAAATAGCTTCAGAAGGATAAGTATTAATTCTTCTTTAAATGTTTGGTAGAATTCACCTGAGAAGCCATCTGGTTCTGGGCTCTGTTTTTTTTTTTTTGGGAGGTTTTTGATTGCTGCTTTAATTTCCTTGCTGGTTATGGGTCTCTTAAGGTTCCTATTTCTCCCTGGTTCATTTTTGGCAGTTTATACATCTCTAAGAATGCATCCATTTCTTCCAGATTGCCTAATTTGTTGGCATATAGTTGATCATATTATGTTCTTATAATTGTTTGTATTTCTTTGATGTTGGTTGTGATCTCTTCTCTTTGATTCATGATTTTATTTATTTGGGTCCTTTCTCTTTTCTTTTTGATAAGTTGGGCCAGGGGCTTATCAGTCTTAATAATTCTTTCAAAGAGCCATCTCCGAGTTTTGTTGATCTATTTTACTGTTCTTTTGGTTTCTATTTCATTGATTTCTGCTCTGATCTTTATTATTTCTCTTCTGCTGCTGGATTTAGCTTTATTTGCTGTTCTTTCTCCAGCTCCTTTAGGTGTAAGGTTAGGTTGTATATTTGAGACCTTTCTTGTTCCTTGAGAAGGGCTTATGGTGCTATATAGTTCCCTTTTAGGACTGCCTTTGCTGCATCCCAAGGATTTTGAACAGTTGTGTTTTCCTTTTCATTTGTTTCCATGAATTTTAAAAAATTCTTCTTTAATTTCCTGGTTGACTCATTCATTCTTTAGTAGGATGTTCTTTAGCCTCCATGTATTTGAGTTCTTTCCAAATTTCTTGTGATTGAATTCCAGGTTCAAAGTACCATGGTCTGAAAATAGGGAATGATCCCAGTCTTTTGGTACTAGTTGAGACGTGATTTGTGACTCACTATGTGATTTATTCTGGAGAATGTTCCATTCCAGAATATTCTGGAGAATGTGCACTTGAGAAGAATGTGCATTCCATTGCTTTAGGAATGGATGTTCTGAATATATCTGTGATGTCCATCTAGTCCAGTGTGTCATTCAAAGTCCTTATTTCCTTATTGATCTTCTGTTTAGAAGATCTGTCCACTGCAGTGAGGGGGGCATTAAAGTCCCCTACTATTATTGAATTATTATTAATGTGTTTCTTTGATTTTGTTATGAATTGGTTTATATAATGGCTGATCTCATGTTAGGGGCATAAATATTTATAATTGTTAGATATTGTTGGATAGATCCTTTAATTATGATATAGTATCCTTCTTCATCTCTTGTTACAGTCATTGTTTTAAAATCTAATTTGTCTGATACAACGATTGCCACCCCAGCTTTCTTTTGATGTTCATAAACATAGTAAATGGTTTTCCATGCCCACACTTTCAATCTGGAGGTACCTTGGGGTCTAAAGTGAGTCTTATGCAGATAGCATATTGATGGGTCTTGATTTTTTCCAATCTGATACCCTGTATCTTTTGATTGGGGCATTTAGCCCATTTACATTGAGAGTAGTTATTGAAAGGTGAATTTAGGCCATTGTATTACCTGTAAAGTGACTATTAGTACAGCACATTGTCTCTATTCCTTTCTGGTCTGTGTTACTTTTGGGCTCTCTCTTTGCTTAGAGGGTCCCTTTTAATATTTCTTGTAGGACTTGTTTGGTGATCAGAAATTATTTTAGTTTCTGTTTGTCCTCGAAACTTTTTATTGCTCCTATTTTGAATGAGATCCTAGTGGGATAAAATATTCTTGGCTGCATATTTTTCTCATTTAGTACCCAAGATTGTGTTGTTATTAATGACAGTCTTCTATGGTATGTGCCAAAGGTGTGGCTTGAAGTTATTTTAACTCTTAATTATCAAGTGAAATACTTACACTTCAAAGAGGGAGACTTGAAAACAAAGTCATGAAACTTTGATAAAGACCATCTTGATGATATATAATGGGGCCCATCCTTGGACCAGCATCACCCTTTCTGAACAATGGAACTAAATTATACACGGATTTTATTTATTTGGCTGGTGGAGCTGAACTTTGAAATAAACTATCACCTCATTAAAAAAAAAAAAAAAAGGAAAAAAAAAGACTGAAAAAGAAAAAAACAAAAAAAAAAAAAAAAAAAAAAAAAAAAAAAAAAAAAAAAAAAAAAAAAAAAAAAAAAAAAAAAAAAAAAAAAAAAAAAAAAAACAACCAACACCAGAAATACAAACAACTTTAAGAGAATATAATGAAAAAATCATATGCTAACAAATTGGACAACTTAGAAGAAATGGATAAATTCCTAGAAACATATCATCTTCCAAATACACAATCAGGAAGAAACAAAATATTTGAACAGACTGAGTACAGCAATGAAATTGAATCAGTAATCTAAAAGCTTCCAATAAATAAAAGTCCAGAGCCTGGCAGCTTCACAGGCAAATTCTACCAAACATTTAAAGAAGAGTTAATATTTATTCTTCTCAAACTATTCCAAAAATACAAGAGAAAGGAAAACTTCCAAATTCATTTGATAAGACCAGTATCACCCTGATATCAAAACCAGATAAAGACACTACAGAAAAAGAACTACAGGCCAATTATCTCTGATAAACATGGATGCAAAAATCCTCAACAAAATACCAGCAAACCAAATCCAACAATATACATTCAAAAAATCATTCACCACAATCAAGTGGGACTTATTCCCAGGATGCAAGGGTGGTTCAATTTCTCAAGTTAATCAGTGTGATATAGCTCATAGATAAGAGAAAGGATAAAAATCATATCATTTCAATAGATGCAGAAAAAGCATTTGACAAAATACCACATCCATTCATGATGAAATCCCTCAACAATGTAGCTCTAGAGGGAACATGCCTTAACAAAATAAAAGCCTTATATGCAAAACTCACAGTGAACATCATGCTCAATGGGAAAAACCTGAGAGCTTTTTCCCTAGTGCCGGGACTAGACGAGGATATCTACTTTTATCACTTTTATTCAGCAGAGTACTAGAAGTCCTAGCTACAGCATTCATATAAGAAAAAGAAGTAAAGCATCCAGTTTGGTAAGGAATAAGTAAAATTTTCACAATTTGTAGATGACATGATACATGATATATAGAAAACCCTAAGGATTCCACCACAAAAAACTACTAGAAGTGACAAATTCAGTAAAATCATGAAATACAAAATCAATGTACAAAAATCTGTTGGATTTCTATACACTAATAATGAAGCAGCAGAAAGTGAAATTAAGAAAACAGTGCCATTTAAAATTACACCAAAACCAATAAAATATCTAGAGGTAAATTTAACCAAAGACATGAAAGACCTGTACTCTGAAAACTATGAAATGCTAATGAAAGAAATTGAAGATGATACAAAGAAATGGAAAGACATTCCATGCTTATAGATTAGAAGAATGAATAGTGTTAAAATGTCTATACTAGGGGCAGCTGGGTGGCTCAGTGGGTTAAAGCCTCTGCCTTCGGCTCAGGTCATGATCCCAGGGTCCTGGGATCAAGTCCCACGCTGGGCTCTCTGCTTCAGCAGGGAGCCTGCTTCCTCCTCTCTCTGCCTTCTTCTCTGCCTACTTGATCTCTATTTGTCAAGTAAATAAATAAAATCTTTATAAAAAAAAAAGTCTATACTATCCAAAGCAATACACAGATTTCCTGCAATCCCTACCAAAATATTTCCAACATTTTTCATAGAACTAGAACAAATAACCCTAAAAATTGTATGGACCCACAAAAGACCCTGAATAGCCAAAGCAGCCTAACAAAGAAAAAACAGGAGATATCATGAATCCAGACTGCAACTTAAATTACAAAGTGGCAATAATTAAAACAGTATTGTACTGGCATAAAAACAGATATATAAATCAATGGAACATAATAGAAAACCTGGAAATAAACCCATTATTACATGGTCAGTTAAACTTTGATAAAGGAGGAAAGAGTGAACATGGGAAAAACAAATGGCGCTGGGAAACTTGGACATCTGCATGTGTAAAAATGTGATCCAGTTGCATTTTTTCACAATACTCACAAAAATAAACTCAAAATAGATTAAAGACCTAAGTGTGAGACATGAAGCCACCAAAATCCTTGAAGAGAACATAGGTAGAAATGTCTCTGACATCAACTATAGCAACTTCTTTCTAGATATATCCCCTAAGGAAAGGGAAATAAAAGCAAAAATAAGCTATTGGGTCAACATCAAAATGAAAAGCTTCTGTACAGTGAAGAAAACAACCAATAAAACTAAAAGGCAACTTATGGAATGGGAGAAAATATTTGCAAATGACAAAGCCAATAAAGGGTTAATATCTAAAAAATATAAAGAATTTATAAAACTGAACAACCAAAAATGAATAATCCAGTTGAAAAATGGGTGGGAGACATGATCAGGCATTTCCCCAGAGAAGACATCCAGATAGCCAACCGACACAAGAAAAGATGTTCAACATCACCCATCATTAGGGAAATACAAATCAAAACTACAACATGATATCCCCTCAGAACTGTCAGAATGACTGAAATAAAAAAAAATAAACAAAAAAATAAGGAACAAGGAGGATTGATGAGGATATGGAAAAAAGGAATCCTCTTGCACTGTTGGTGAGAATGTAAATTAGTATGGCCACTGTGGAAAACAGTATGGAGTTTTCCTTAAAAAATTAGAACTATCCTACGATCCAGTAATTGGACTGCTGGGTTTTTACCCCCAAATCCAAAAACATGAATCCAAAGGGAATACATATGCACCCGTATGTTTATTACAGCATTATTTACAACAACCAAATTATGGAAATAGCCCAAGTGTCCATCAACTGATGAATCGATAAAGAAGATGTGGGGTGTGTGTGTGTGTGTGCGTATTGAAATATTATTCAGCCATAAAAAAGAATGGATCTTATCATTTCCAATGACATGAATGGAACAGAGTGTAATACTAAGCGAAATAAATCAGAGAAAGACAGATAACATATGATTTCATTCATATGTGGAATTTAAGAAACAAAACCAACAGGCAAAGTGAAAAAAAAAAGACAAACCAAGAAACCGACTCTTAACTATGAAGAACAAACTGATGGTTACCAGAGGGGAGGTGGGTGAAATATGTGATGAGAATTAAAGAGTACACTTAACGTGATGGAAAAAGAAATGAACTATCAAAAGCCATGATTAATGAACTGTTTATGGCTGAAAAACTCTGATAAAGGTCAGTTGACATAAGGAGCAGGCACAGTAAAAAATAGTAAAAGTTGATGGCCCATACCTAGATAATTGAGTACCTTTATTCTTAGAAAATGGATTTTAGTCATTTGACTCTGACACAGTAAATGACCCCATTAGAATTCTCATCTATGGAATCATTGCCCACCCAGAAAGATCTGAGACACACTTTTGAATTGGCCAGTCATTTTCTAGGATGGAGGTTCCAGAAAAATGATGAGATTTTGTTGTTGTTGTTTTTGGCTTGTTTTATTTTTCTTAGTTTACTTTGCATTTCCTTTTTTAATTTTTTTTCTCAAGTATATTTCTTTAAAGGATAATATACATATAGAAAAGTATGTTTCTCAGGTGTACAACTCAGTGAAGTTTCACAAATTGAATACACCCAGGTATCCAGCACCCAGATCAAGACACAGAATACCCCCAGTCCTTTAGAATCCACCCATTATAGTCCCTTCCAATCAATAGGTATCCACCCCCCAAAACTGTTGGGAGATCATTATCATGGGTTTCTGATGTTTCTGCACTCTTGGAAGCAGACACACTATCTGCCTTTGTTCAGAGTATCTTTTCAAGGGTATCTGTGAATAGCCTTGGAAGACAAAAATGGTGTTTCCCTCCAGAGCAAAGGGCAGTTTGCTTACAGCCTTGAAAAAGTAGAGCTTGCGTCTCCTATGGAGCAAAGTACAGGTTTACTTGCTGTTCAGCATAATTAAGATAATGTCTGCCTTCAAAGCCAAGGGCAGACACCTTAATTCCCATTATAAAGGATTCACTTTCCTTAAGCCCAGGGTTCCTCTCCTCTAACGCAGCCCACTTTGTGGGCAGGTGTCACGTGGCTTTCTTCATGCTGCAGAATAAGAATTAGGGCCCAAGAGACTGGTGTGAGTACTGACACTGGCCTTTGGCTCTGACTCAGCATTTTCTAACTAGGTAGCCTACCATGCTAAGTTCGCAAGTAGGGGGGGTTGGATACCAGAATCTTCACTGTTCTTGGTAGTCATGACAGTTTGGACTTCTGCTACCATAGATCAAGTTTATCTGTTCTTAAACGTCATATCTAAATGGAATTATATAGCATATACTCTTGAGTTTGGCTTCTGTCCAACATCAGGTTTGTGAATCTCATTCATACTATTACATGTAGGCATAGATCTTTATTTCTCACAGTGTTTCATGGTATGAATATTTAAAGCTTGTTTATTTTTTTCAACCAGTAGTGAATATATTGGGGCAGTTCCCAGTGTTAGCTAGTAGAATTGTGCTGTTATAAACACAACTATGCATGTTTTTGTGAATACATATATGCATTTCTGTTGGGAATATTCCCAGAGCTGGATCAGAGGGTGTGCATAGAGACTGCCAAACAGTTGTCTGAACTACTCGTATCAGGCTACTCTTTACCATTCTGGTTTCTCTGTGTACTTTTCCACCCTTGTTATTTTCCATCTTTTTAGTTTCACTGTTTTTCCAGGCTGACATGCTTTGATTTTGCCATACTGTGTGTAAATAGAGATAAATATGCCAATAGTACCCTTCCAATTTTACAGAGCAATCTCACAAGTCATTTTGCTATTTAGAAAAAAGAGAGACATCAATGACTAAGTTGCTACCAGGGTAAATTGTCAAGACAATCAGAGCCACAAATTTTTTGTTAGGGAATTTTTCCATGAAGACAACAATTTCTGAAGTCCTCAGCTTCTGACAAAACTACGTTATTCAAATTGAATTTCTAAAGACAGTTTTAACAGAAACAAGGTGAAAACTGTAATGAATATTCACAGAACCCTCTATGGTATACGGGAAAGAGACGGTATACATTCTTCCAAATGTTCCCAGTTGAAAACAAAACAGATTCTATTTCCGCCAAATCTTCCCAGTAAACAGAAGCAGAGAAAGTAATAGGATTTTACTAAACACGAGTGAAATTAAGGGCACAGTAGTATTGTATTGATCTTCTACATGAATAAGATCACATGGAAACAAGAGAGAAAACAGCCAACATGGCACCGTTTTTCTTTAGAGAACCCTTTGCGGAGCAACAGAGTGAATTCTTCAGCCACGGCAGTTCTCCCAGGCCAGTCCTGAGAAAAGTATTCCTCCTCCCATCACCACTCGCAGAGCGAGTCTGCCTTCCTCACAGGCTCAGGCTCGCGGTCAAGCCAGTCTTAATTCTAGGCCCTGCGTGTCACTGGCTTATTTCTGCATCTGGCCTTTTGTTCAGTTCGCCTTGCTTAGGGCACCAACCACAATCTCTTTGGTTCCTTTCATCCATTCTGAACTGGAAACACCTTTCCTTCCCTGTGCAGCAGTCTTCTTTGAGCACTGTAGGCACTGCTAAGGGAGGGAAGGGCTGGAAGACCACAGAGGGACAATAAGAACTCCGGAAGTTTCCATGACAGGACACCCGCTCTGCCTCTGGAGAGGAAAAGGGAGTCAGACTAAACTAAAGAGCCTGCTTCTGCAGACATGTCTGGGCTACCATTTTTTTTTTTTTTTTTTTTGGTGGGGGAGAGTGGCTACCACTTTTAACAAGAGGTAGAAGAGATACGAAAGAGGGATGAGAAACAGAAGGAGATGAGGAGAAGAAAGAGAAGAGAAGGTATACAGCACCCTGGCACCTCTGACACTTGGTCATGTCGAGGACGAAGAAAGAAGGCAAATCAAAGTCCCTACATTTTGTATGAATTCACTGGACAAGACTGATAAAGCCTGGTACTTTCTTATCAGGGACATTACCATCATCCTTGCCATGTGAATCAGGGCTAACTTGTCCCCTCAGCCACAGGCTGACAGCCAGTAGTCCCTGAATGGTGGTCATGGTGGTGTGGAATTAAGGTCATCGAGGGGAAGAATAGGAATGCTTTTTAAGGGCTGGCGGGGAACCTGTGTCTACCAGCATTTATGGAGATCATTTTTGATCAAAAACCAGGAAGTTGAGCTGAAAAATGTATATCCATCAGGCAGCAGTCAAAGGGGGGGGTGTATTGCCAGTTGCAGGCAGCACTCAGTGACTGGGAGGGCAGGGAGATCAGTGGGTTTGCGTATATCACATAGACCAAGTGGCACACTGCCGTTCTCCCTGGGCTTGATTAATGCCCAGCAGTTGTCCACAGTGATGAGCAGAGGGAGTCAAACAGGTTCCTGAGGACACATGATGTCATGAGCACTGGGTGTTATGTAAGATTGAAGAATCAATGACCTCTCCCTCTGAAACTAATAATACATGTTAGTTAACTGAATTTAAATTAAAAAATACATTAAAAAAAAAAAAACAGGCTCCTAAACATAACTAGAAACCCAGGTGGTAGTAACAAGACTAGAGGCCCTGAGAACAAACAGGGTGCAAGCAGTGTAGATTATGACAGTGCAATTTATAGCATCATTTGTTTGGCTTGGAAGCATGTGAACTGTTAATGCAGAAGAGCCACAAAGGTCTCAGTCCTGCAGCTAAGAGAGTGAGTGTTCAAAGGAAGGAAGGTGCAGAAAGGTCAGCAGACAAAGAGTAATGGGCACAGGTCCAGCAGGAAGTGGTAGGGGATCTTGCATGTGGGTATCTCCAAGGGCAGCTGTTAACAAGATTGGAACCCAAAGAGATGTCCATCAGCTTCCTTATCTGGCAGAGTGTAACTCTACGGGCCCCTTTACACAATAGGTAATACTCAAGTGGATTTGGTCGAAGAGGTCCCCTCTGATAATCTCGGCTCTGGAAGGATGTGATCTGAAAACCACGTGAAGAAGCTGCAGGTGATGTCTTGATTCCTGTGAATGAAGCACTAGAGTTCATGGCTTGGGTGCCATGTGATTGGAGTGGCAAGAGATTCCACTTGGCTAGATGATCTAACCTCCTATTCCTTGACAGTCAGCTTGTTTCTGCACTGTGGGTTTATCTGAAGGAACTTGAACTTGCAGCCCATCCTAAGGTGTCTCCAAATTGGCTCTATATCTTAACACGTCTGCTTCTGGGCCTCTAAGCAGGGTAGACAGCTGTTGCTGATTCCAAAAGGCACTGACCCAGAAGCCAGGGGGTATTCTGAGTGATGTAGTTCCTCCGCTCTAGGAAGTGTTGATGTAGCTGACCACACTTCAGTCTCTACTTCCAGTTGGATGATGGCCTTCAGGGACCAGGGACCTGCCTTGACCTTCACTTCACTTACCACCTTATTTTTCTCCCATCACTTCTGTTTCTTCACTCCACCACTTCAGCCCCCTCCTCCTCGTCCAGTGCTCCAGGGAAGACGGCACATCCTGCAGTCTTTGTTTCCTTGGCCTTTGCCCCAGTCATTACTTCAGACCCCAGCTTCCCCGTGCCCTAGATTTCTAAGCCCTTGTTCCACCAGGGCCATGTGGCTCTTCACACTGAAAGCCTTTTTTGGTCAGGCAGCTATCAATTGCCCAGAGGCTGCTTCCAGGCCCTCCATGGGTCAGTCTCATGACAGTCCATTTCCATAACCTCTGTCATCCTTTTTATTTCTGTGTTGCTAGTGGGTGTGTGACGGGATCACACGGTGGTCTTGTTGCATTTACCTACTGTGTAACAAAATGAGAACCTTTTCGTGTGGTTTGGGGCCATTCTGATATCCTCTCTTTATGAAGTATCTGAGTCTTCTCCCCATTTTTCTATTGAGTATTCTGTATTTTTCACATTTTTAGTAGGAATCTTTTATATGTGCTAGATATAAATCTGTTTTCAGGAAGGTGTCTTGTAAATATCTTCTCCCTTTCTGAGTTGCTTTTCTCTATATTAATGATGTCTTTGGATGAACCAAAGTTGCAAATTGTAATGTAGTCTAATTTGTCATTTCCCCCCTTAGATTAGTGCTTTTTGTGCTATTAAAGAAATCTTCCCTCTCCAAGATCTTTCACTTTTATATCGCAACCGATCTGAAATTGGCTTTTGTGAGTGGTGTGATAGGAATCAAGATGTGTTTTTTCCATATGAATATTGAATTGACTAGACACGGTTTATTAAAAAGACTCACTTCTCCGTGCATTAAATATTTTCATCAAAAGTGGCATATATCATTGGCCAGAGCCAGTCAGATAGCCTTGCCTAGTTCAGAAGGTCGGGTAAGTGTTATCTCCTGAGCCTGGAAGAGGAAAACAAGAAGTACCCGTGAGCACTATATCACTCCTCAAAGAGTATAACTTGAGTAATGGGTAAAAGATCAGCAGAGTTAGGCCAAAGAAAGTAGAGGAAAGGTAATGAACATAAGAGAAGAAAGGTGAATGACAAAAGAGTATCAGCTAAAGATTAACAATAAAAGGAGAGAGAGATAAACAGTATTTGGGGTGAAAAATGTAGTTACAGCAGTGATCTAAAGAAATATCAGAGAGCATGTTGGACAGCTTTATGCCAGTGTGTTTTCAAACCTGGATGAAATATATTCATGGCATGTATAACTTATTAACACTGAAATGCATAGAAAACCTAAATAGACATAGAAGCAATAAATAAGTTAAATCAAGAGTTTGAAAAGAATCTTACCAGAGAAACAGCATGAAGCTGAAATGGTCTTGAGGCAAATACTACCATACATTTAAGGAATGCATAACCTACTAAACATTAAATATTTATTGTGTGCCTGTGGTATACCTGACACTCTTCTAGGTCCTTAGGATATATCAGTAAATAGAACAAAGATTTCTTCCCTCTCAAAATTTGTAACAGAGAAAGACAATGAATAACAAGTGAATAGTAAATCATACTAGAAAGTGAGGAGTGGTAAGGAAAAGAAACAGAGTTGAATAAAGGGTTGAGGGTTCTTGGGGTTGGGAGTGGGGAGCAGTAGTTTAGGATAAAGTGGTCAGACGAAGCCTCATTGAAAATGTGAAATTTTGGCACAGTTTCAAAGATGAGAGACTTAGCTAGTGGGTATTCTACAGAAGAGCATTCTAGGAAGACAGAACTAAGCGGAAACCCTAAGACAGGAGTGTGCCTAGGGTGTTCGAGGAATAACCAGATCAGTGTGGCTGGAGCAGACTGAATGAGAGAGGCCAGATCAAGTAGTGTCTAATATGATATTGTAAGATATCTGGCTTCTGCATAGTGAAACGGAAAGACATTTCAGGATTTTGAAGAGACAACTCAGAATTTGATGTAGGTTTTGCATGGATCGCTGTGGCTCTGGCATGAGGAATATACTGGGTGGGGGCAGTAGTAGATGTAGGGATTTCTTGTAGAAGGCTATCCAAGTAAACCAGGTGAATAGAAATTTCTCAGGTGAAGTGGTAGTGATGGAGGTGGATGGTGGATGTAGTATGATGTTATAGGCAGCATGGTTTCATGGTGAACTGAATGGAGAAATAAAAGAAAGAAGTCAAGGATGACTGCACGGACTTTGACCTCAGTAACTGGTAAGCTGGAGTTGCCAGAAACAAAGAAGGGGAAGGTCGTGATGGAGCAGATCTCCACAGGAGAATCAGAAGTTTGCTTTTGGATGAGTTAAATTTAGAATCACTCTTGGACAAAAGAGTTGAGATAATAAGCATTAGGAATTTGGAGCTCAGAAAAGGCCTGGGACAGGAATACATATTTGGGAATAATCAGTATACATGATATTTAAAGCCTCAGAGCTGGATGAACTCACCAAGAGTGTGAATACTGGTAGACTAAGCCCTGGGGCCTCCAAAATTACAAGGTCAAGGAGAAGATGACGACTAAGGAGAGATCAGTGAGGTAGGAGGGAATATGCAATGTGTGCAATGTGCCGGCAACCAGATGTGTAAAAGAGAGTGTTGAACTGTGTGATGTGGTGCTGTCAGGTCAAGTAAAATGAACTCTGAGCAGTGTTCAGTGGACTTTACAACAAAAAGTTACTGGTAACTCAGAGCAGTTTCAGTGGAATAGTGGTGGTTGGAATAGGTTTTAAAAGGAATGAGAGGGGACGCCTGGGTGGCTCAGTTGGTTAAGCAGCTGCCTTCGGCTCAGGTCATGATCCCAGTGTCCTGGGATCGAGTCCCACATCGGGCTCCTTGCTCGGCAGGGAGCCTGCTTCTCCCTCTGCCTCTGCCTGCCATTCTGTCTGCCTGTGCTCGCTCGCTCTCCCTCTCTCTCTCTGATAAATAAATAAATCTTAAAAAAAAAAAATAAAAAAAAGGAATGAGAGGAAAGGAATTGGAGACAATGAACATTGACAATCCTTTTGAAGAATTTGCACCAAAAGGAAATAAAGAAATAGGGTCCTCACTGGACAACAGGTTTGGAAGAGTGGGAGGATGACAGCTTAGCTATTATGTGTATAAGAGGAAACGGGAAGGGAGAGAGGGAAAGCAGCAAGAATACATAACTCTGGAGGAGCTCACTTCAGAGAAGTGAGATGGCTGATGGAGAAAGTGGGTCAAAGAAAATGTTTTTAAAATGAGACAAAAAGAAGTATGTGTACATACTGATGTCAATGATTTAGTAGGGAGCAGAGACTAATGATGTAGGAGAGAGGAAGGAGAACGAATGGATAAGAGCAGATGGAATCTGCCAAGTGAAGGAGGAGGCAGTCTATGGGTGCATGACGAGTTCACCCTTGGGAACCAGCAGGAAGGCAAAGGATGAGGGTGTGTATGTTGGTCAGTGGATAGAAGTGGTGGAATCTATGGAATTCTCTTCTGGTTGTTTCAGTGTTCCCAGTAAAGTAGAAAGCAAGATTATTAAGTTAGTGAGGATGAAGCAAGAGGCAGTGGACTCTGAGGAAAGAGCATCAAGGTCATAAATTTGAAGTAAGGCCCATCAGCGTGGTTGTGAACTTTCTTCAGCCACATTGAGTGTACAGGCCTAGCATGAGTATGCAGAATTAGATTTAGAGCTGAAGTAAGACAGGCAAGAGAATAACAATCATCGATCTTAGAATTTAAGCCTGGAGGAGTGGAGGACACACAGGGATGAGGGGCAGCGAAACAGTGTCCTGATCAATACACTGGAAGACCCAGGGAATTGAAGGTCACTGAGGCCGAGTAGCAAAGTGAGCTAGAGGATGCCGTAGTGGTCTGGGAGTGGACTGCAAGGGATTGGTCAGAATCGTACGCATCCTTCCAAGTGGGGCTTCGATGAAGCAGAGTGAGAGTGAGGCCATTCCAGGGGGAGAAGGTCAATGAACCAGGAGGCTGGGGTGGGATGGATCACTGATGTGTATTTTGAAATCACAGAAAAATAAGACCAGAGAGCAGTGAGAATGAGCCAGGAGCTAAAATCATTAAGAATGAGGGGAATGAAGTGGGAGTGGCATGAATGCACGACATTAGGTGATCTAAACTGATGACAGATTTAAAGCTCGGTCTGTATTCTGGGGCCAAGGTTAATTACATAGCAATGCCACCTTTGGCTGAAATCAGTTAGTGGGAAAGCAGACACCTTTAGAATTGCATGTTAAAGTCACAGACCCTGTATTTTTCTATTTTTCTTTTTTCTAAGTGCCTAGAGGAAGGTTATACATAGAATAGCGAATCGAAATTAAGGTATGTCTACTTTTTTTTTTAATTGGAAAGTGAGCGGTGATAATACTGTTTAGTGTGAAATGTAATTTTCTCTTGGAGTCTTTTATTCTGCTTGTGTCCTAGGGGATGGACTAGAAACAACGAAAAAGAACAAAATAGGATGTTCTGGCAATACACTCACACACACACACACACACATACACACACACACACACTCATATATAAATAATCTTTTCTTTAGAAAGGGGGGATAAAGAGAGATAATACAAAATACCTCGTTGACCATCTAGTCAACCAGAGGCAGAGACACAGATGAGAAAGGAGAGGAAGAGGGAATGGGAAGGGATAGAAAGAGAAAGAAAAAGGGAAGGAAGAAAAGAAGAAAAACAAAGAAGGAAGGATGGCTATTTGGGAGAGGTACAGTGTGACCACTGTTCTGCCTAGTGTAGAATTGTGAAGTGTTTGACTTCCCTGGGAAACAGGAAAGCATGCTCTTTTAACCGATAAACTTAATAGAAAATGAATGAAGAGAGGCTGTGAATTGTATAGTCTTCTTTCCCTTGGACTCTTCCAATTTTGCTGAGCAGTGCTTCCCTGTTTTGAAAGGGATCTCTCACTCTTGCCTTAATTCTTTAAACAAGTGTGTTTGTCTAGTGATTTGGCACGTAGAGCTGTGGTTCCTTGGGCTAGCCCACCCAGGGCAGAATGCCGAGGGCCTCAGGACTATATTACTTGCTTAAGACTGGAAAGAACGTGGGTAGAGGAGAGACAGAGATGCACACTTTGTTCGTTTCCTCAGTTTCCCCTAGAAAGCCCATGAAACCGTGTTTGCAGAGGGAATGGTGATAAAGAGACTTTGCGTGATTGACCAAATAGACTTACAGTGGCAGTCATCTATGGCCTCTTAGAAACATATATAAATAAAGAGAAGTGGAGTGAAAATATTTTAGTTACCAGAGTGTGGATAATGATTTACTCTGGGAAAGTCAATAATTGTGATTTAATCATTTTCTAGTAAGACAGCACTCAGAGAGAGCAAACACTCATGATGGTGCCTGATGGGTCTGTGAGAGGCTGAAGGTCTGTGTTGATGGCTGGACTGGCAGACTGGCCCCAGGGTGGCAGAGCCAGATGGCAGGGGTTGACCAAGGTCAGCCTAGGGGTCTACAGAGCCAGTACAAAAATGGAAAAATACATTATAAAACACAATATAGAAAATGTGTTTGTAATATCTAAATGTTAAACATAATTATTCCAGCCCGTATAAAATGAATGACTAAGAATAATGACTGATACTATAGCAAGTCAAAATATATTTATGAAAATTGGAAATATTGTGGGATCTTTTAAAAAAAATAGTGTGACCTTAAAAAACAAATTACATCAATGGTGTTATCATTGCAAGAACATACTTTTTGAGCAAATTCTTCCTGCTGCTTTAGACTCCTTTAGACTCTACACTAGTTAAAGAATGGTGAACAGAATGTTCTAATGCCTGGTGCTTTCTTCTCAGCTGTCATTTTCAAATAATCTCTTTCTGATCATTTTTTTTTCCTTTGGAAACAACAAAATTTTTGCATTTTGGTGCATTACATCCTCACTGAACCCTCTGAACTAGGTACTGTTATTAGCCCTATTTCACAGATAGAAAAACTGAGGTGCAGAACTAAGAAGTAATTTGCTCACAGACACATAGTAAATTGCTAAGGCAAGATAGGAATCCAGGCAATCTGACCCCCAGCTCTTCCTCTGAAACACTGCAGGGTATATTCTGAGCCTTTCTCTGCTTCAGTTTTCTCCTGGTGGTTGTGACGATGAGATAAGATATGGAGCTTAGGCAGGGGAGGCATTGATTCTGTCTTTATCTGTTTCTATGTTGTTTGATTTGTTAATAACAAACATGAATTATTAATACATTTTTGTGATCAAGAAAAAAATACCAGGCCCTGGGTAGCTCAGTGGGTTGAGCATCTGACTTAATTTTGGCTCAGATCATGATCTCAGGGTTGTGAGATCAAGCTTCCTTTTGGCTCTGTGCTGGGTGTGGAATCTGCTTGTGATTCTCTCTACTTCTCCTCCTGTCTCTCTCCCCACCTCTCTTTCCCTCTCAATTAATTAATTAAAAAATGCTAAGGCCTATAAGACTGTCTGGCATAGAGAGCCACCTAATAAAGTCATTGTTACTATGTCTGAAAGCAAAGTCCTCGAGTTTCCACTTGACCTAGGGGGGATTTATTAGCTCCGGAAGCTTGGTTGTTGAAGGAAGAAATAAGATAGGGCAATAGGCAGAGAAGAATTGGGGTTAGAGGTTTCTAAATTTCCGGTAAGAAGGGCTTATATAGGCTCAAGTGTGGGGTAGAAGAGTGGGAGAAAGAGCACATCAGTTTAGGTGAGTGTGAAAACGAATGGAGTTAAGTCCCAAGGAATGGGGGAGAGGGATAGTCCTAGAACCTTGGCTAAAGGAACTTACCTTGAGAAAGACTAATATGACCTAACCATTAGTAGATGAGCCCCATTTTTTTGAGCTCACTGAGGTAACAAAAATAACAACATAGTTTTGGAAAATGAGAAGGGAATGAAAAGAACTCTATGGTTTTATTTATCTGCCTTGTTCTGGCGATGTGAGAATAGGTTGTCTGAAGAGGAGCCAACATTTATTTTTCCATTTGTGAGTTATAGTGGTAAATGATTGCTGGCAAAAGAACATCTTTTCAAGTGGCTTCCCTTGGTGTAGGTCCGGGGGCAACAAGAGGAGGTATTTCTATAGCTGGGAGAAGAGTTCAGTACTGTCTTCCTGGAATGGGCTCTCATTTCAGAGTCTAAAATAGATTCGAAATACTGTGCTATTTGCGAATTGGGGCCCATTCCTTCTAAGCACATCTGTTGGTAGCTGCTGAAATTCAAATAAATTCAAATGTGGTCCAAGGAATGCTCATATTACATTTACTGATTGCAAAGAGCATTTGAAAAACACATCCAGAAAACCCACACTAGTCACTGACAGTGCCGAAGACACAAAGCCTTGATTTTCTGCCAGCCATAGGTATTCTGAGCCTGAGCCACAACATTTAATTTCTTTAAAATGCCCTTTTCTCCCTACCTGAACTTTTTAACTGAGATTCATTTTTTATTTTCAAAAGTTTAAATATGAACCCCATCACATAGTCATGTAGTTTGATTTTGATCGTTCTACAGCCTTCACTTGGAGAAATGAGGTTTTTGGACTATTAGAACCAGAAAGCCAGGATCAAACAGATGCATTTTCTTCTGTCTTTTCTCCAGTTTTAGTAAATGAAAATTTTCATTTGGGTGTTGGAATTAAGGGAACTTGGTGTATCTATTTATACATGATTCCATTTTAGGAAGAAATCAGAGCATCTTTAAAAATGCAAAGATGGGGGGTACCTGGGTGGCTCAGTGGTTAGGCATCTGACTTTGGCTCAGAACATGATCTCAGGGTGCTGGTATCAGCCCCACATCAGGCTCCTCATTAGCGATCCGTGGGGAGTTGGCTTGTCCCTCGCCCTTTCCGCCTCCCACTTAGGCTCGTGTGCACACACAAACTGTCTCTCTCAAATAAATTTTGTATTTTTTTTTAAAAAAAGGCAAAGACAGGACAGAAAATATGGAAAGTTCTCCTTTTCATTAAGCCATGACACTCTGTAAGGAAAATGACCCACTAAACATACTGGAAGAAATAGAAGGACCATTTTAAGGTTGTAAGTTTTTCTTTTTATCTTTGTAGTTGAAATCGTTGTAGCTGAATAGAATTTCAAGTGGCATATTCAAATGTCATTACTTAAAAGTTTAATGTTAGAAGTAGATACCACACCAAATACATTACATGAATTATCTTCTTTAGTTTAAATCTCATAATTACCCATCCTATGGAGTATTATTTCCATCTTACAAATGAAGGTATCCAAAGATTAAAAATAAGCAGTTTGCTCAAAGTCACACAGCCGAGTCAGAATTCAAATCCATGTCTGTTATTTCTAGTTAATAACTCCTGATCTAAATTATGTCTTTTATATGGAATTTGGCAAAGGACCTTAAAAAGAAAGCAAAATGTATTAGGAGTTGTAAGAAATAAATTCACATGTAAAAGATGAAGACATTTGTCTAAATTCAGGCAAACTTTAAAAACAAATATTATGGTAAAAATAAAGCATCATCAGGAAGAGGGAAGACAGGATACCAACAGCTCAGAACAAGGCTCCACAAAGGTGTGGCAAAATCCCAAACCCTTGTTTCTCAAGGTGTGTTCCTTGCATTCTCCTGAGCCTTTTGGAAACAGGAGTGGTCTCTGTAAGGTGCTGGTACAGTGAAAGATCCTTCCTCTAGGAAAGCTAGTAACTTGCCACTTGACACTGATATTCCTATTTTCTCCTAACTTTTTACTTTCATCTAAAATACTGTAGGTGTTAGGGTATGTCTGGATGGCTCAGTTGGTTAAGCATCTGCCTTCAGCTCGGGTCATCATCCAGGAGCCTGGGATTTAGCCCCAGGTCAGGCTTCTTGCTTAGCTGGAGTCTGCTTCTCCCTCTCCCCTATCCCCTCTCCCCTCTCCCATGAGCTCTTTCTCAAATAAAATAAAATCTTAAAAGAATTATAAAATACCATAGGTACTGAAAAATAACCTAGGTGTTAGAGTCAGTAATGTTCAACAACTAGTACTGTCCAACTACTGGTATGGCTGGTTCCTCCTTCTTCCCCAGATTTATATACAGAAAAAAAATCTATCCATGATTGCACTAGTCCATGTCAATAGTGACTTTCAGTTCTGTCTTCTTCAATATGCAGAGTAAGTGGAATTACTACTGGGCTCCCCTCCACTATTAAATAAGAACATTTTGTTCTGGTTTTTATAATTCTAATACCTATATATAATAGCCTATTGGGTTGATATCGTATAGTTATATTTTGCTTGTTTCCAGTTTTTGCTGTTGTAAATAGTCTTCTAATATTATATATTATATAATACCTATATTTTTGAGTATATGTTACATATTTTATTATATATTTAATATACATATATAATTCACATTTTTTCATAAGAGAATTGTATGTTTATATCCTTTGACCATTTATCTCTTGGGGTTTTAATATTTTTGAAGGTTTGAATAAATTCTATATTACATATACCAACTTTTTTTTATCATAATCAATACAAATGTTCTCCTTAATTCTGTTAGTTTTTTATGTTACAGTCATTTTCTTGCTTGTTTTTTTTGAAGCCATTTATTTTCTTTTTTCCTTTATGATTTCCATTATTGCTATAAGCTTCTTGGAGATCTATTCCTCTAAAGATTTCATAAATATTTGATTATTTCTCCTTGCTTTGCTAAGAGTTAAAGCAAATATTTAGCTCTTTAATCCACTGGGGGCTTAGTCTGATATGTGGTGTGAAAGCCAATCGAAATCATGTTTTGTTTTGTGTTTGTTAGCTAGTTATCCTCAGAATTATTAAAGTGTAGTTACACAATTATTAAATAATTATTATTTTTCCTAATTTTATGGTACTTGAAAATTAATTTCTCTGTTCCACACTGCCTTATTTATTCATATATTTATTTATTTTTAAAGATTAATTTACTTGTTTTAGAGAGAGAGAGAGAGCACAAGGTAGGGAAGGGCAGAGGGAGAGGGAGAGAATCTCAGATTCCCTACTAAGCGTGGAGCCTGATGTAGGGCTCAGTCCCACAACCCTGAGATCATGACTTGTGCTGAAACCAAGAGTCAGATGCTTAACTGACTGAACCACCCAGACACCCCTTATTTTAATAATTAACATGTTCAGTTTTAGGATTTCCTAGGAAGTAGATCAGCATTCTATAAGTTTATCCTCCCTCCTGTTTGTGTCACTTTGCTCTTTTGAATGGAATTTCTTCCCTTTTTATTACATTATTGAGCTGGTACATACCATCATAAAAAAAGCTCCTAGTTACAGTAACTTCGTTATAAAGTCAGTCTAATTTAATAAACACATATAGGCTAATAAACTTAAAAAAATTCTTAAGATTTCTAGACCTACAGTCACCCTTTATTTATTTATTTTTTAATTTTAATATTTTATTTATTTATTTGACAGAGAGAGAGATCACAAGCAGGCAGAGAGGCAGGCAGAGAGAGAGAGAGGAGGAAGCAGGCTCCCTGCTGAGCAGAGAGCCCTATGCAGGACTGGATCCCAGGACCCTGAGATCATGACCTGAGCCGAAGGCAGAGGCTTTAACCCACTGAGCCACACAGGTGCCCCTACAGTCACCCTTTAAAACATCACATTCCATTGGCACTAAGTGAGTACCCACTAAATGGAGCTGCCATTATTTGCATACTGAAAAGAGCTTCAGGCTGGAGAGTCAGGAAATTTGAATTGTATTTCCATATCCTCAACTGAGAAAGCCATCTATGAAGCACCTTGTCTGGGTGAGACACCCTGCTAGGTACTTGTCAGAGGCCATCTTGCCTCAGGCTTAGAATAAGCCTACAGATATGTATATCATTAAATACCATAAGCGAGGAGAGTAAAGTTGAGCAGGTGGAGTAGGCCAGGGTTGGCCCACGCTAGGCCTGAAGAAGTAGTAAGAAATGGAACACCCAAGGGCCCATTTGTGGCAGTCTCTGGGCCCGCAGCCTGGTGACCTGACAGGTTTATCACTCCCTGGGGGCTGCAGTGACCAGTGAACTTCAGCCAAGGGTCTGTGAGGAAGGCAGGAGGCATGGAGAAGCTGCATTAGCTCACATTCATCCCTGTCTTGTACATACACTTTATATTTCCTGTCTCTGGGTCATGGTAAGTCTGTGTGAAACTGTCCTGAAGGAAGTCTGTGTTCCCTTTCTGATCAGTCTTCCATTCCTCCTCAGCTCTTTGAGGTCTGGCTTAGCTCAGTGGGTGAAGTATGTGTCCCAAATCATAGAAATGGTGATGGAGTAAATGACTTCCTTGATAGCCGGTGGTTTCTCCATTCTCCCAGTGATGTCTACACCCGTGATACGATCCAGGCCGTTCATCTCACCTCTCTGTGATTTCCTCATCTGTCCAACAAGAGAATCCGATAAACAGTCCAGTTTTGACAGGCTGGACAACAACTCTGTTACTAAATATACATTACATAGTTCTTTCTTCAAGACCACAAATTTCTTAAAGTCAGAGACTGTTCTTGCACAATTTCAAATCACTCCTATTTCTTTGCATATAACAAGCATCCAGTGAATATTGATGCCAGATGAATGAATGATTAATCAGTCAGTCAAAGAAAACAGTCTTACCACGTTTCTCACAAAACATTTGCAATGCTAGGACACAAGGAGCCCCTAAGATATTTCATGTTTCAACTGTGGTGTCTTTTATAAAGACTGCATTGATCATTGGCCTTGTCACAGGAAGATACTTACTTAGTAACGGTCAGCTTGTGTTCATCTGAAAAGAGCAAAGAATGGAGCTTTGTGATGCTGGAAGAATCAAGGTGGGAGCTGTGATAGGTAGACTTTTCTCAGATAAAGCTCTTGGGCTCTATCTCTGTGCTGCTGTGACAGCGAAAACTAAAGCCTGTCTAAATCCAATCTTGAATAAATGGCAAATTAAGGGGAGCATACCTTAACTTCTCTGTTTGGGTATGGGCTAGGGACTACTATGTCTTAAGTACCCATCTATAATTGAAACATGCAACGTGTTCAGTGCACCCTCAGAAGATAGAACTGAATCACTTCTGCATTACTTAATATTCTCTTTTTATGCCTCCCAAATCCAAAGAAAGATACACAGCCCTCGAGAGGCATAGAACCTATGGATTTTGTAATCACTGTTTTGTTTTTGTTTTTGTTTTTAAGATTTACTTATTTATTTATTTGTCAGAGGGAGAGAGCGCACAAGCAGGCAGAGCAGCAGGCAGAGGCTGAGAGAGAAGCAGGTTCCCTACAGAGCAAGGACTCCATCCCAGGACCCTGGGATCATGCCCTGAGCCAAAGGCAGTGGCTTAACCAACTGAGCCACCCAGGCATCCTGTAATCACTGGTTTTAAACTTAAAATCTTACTGAAGTCACTAGTTAATAGTTCTATACCTTCATGTCCGAAACCTTCTAAGCAAATATCCCAGCAACCCTTCTGCTCCTTCCGCCACCCCCAGCTAAGGAGGGTAGGGAGGGAAGATCTGCATGGCCACTACTTAGCAAAGGTTATTTTTTTAATAAAAGCAGGAATTTGCAGTGTGCACAAGTGGCTGGCTTTGTCTCCTGAGCTTCATAATACCCACATCATAGTGAGACAGTACAATTATTGTTCCCTGAAACTAAAAGACCTATCTGGGGGAAATTAAACATTTTTTGTTGAAAATTATTTAGCATGTCAAACAATTTTTAACTGAGTTTTTATAAAAAAGGAAACTTAGAGAGGGAAAGCCAAACTGCCTTTGACAAAACAGAGTCACACTGTTTTTTAATGAGCCACAGTATTTGCAGGGAAAGAAAATATTACATAAAGCAAAAAGAGCTTGCCTAACGCGGTTAGAAAGGGGAACGATGCAAACCACAGCAGCAGGTGAGAGCTGCCCCCTTTATTTATTTATTTATTTATTTTTTTAAAGATTTTGTTTATTCATTTGAGGGGGAGAGGCTGAGGGTAAGGGAGAATAGACTCTTTGCTGAGCCGGGAGCCCAATAGTGGGGCTCGACATGGGGCCTGATATGTGGCTCCATCCCAGGATTCTGGGATCGTGACCTGAGTGGAAGGCAGCTGTTTAACCATCTGAGCCACCCAGAGACCTTCCTTCCTTATCCTTTATTACCCCAAATATCTGCATTTAGTTGCAAAGTGTTAGCTTTATTGTCCCAGAATCTTTTCTGGGTAAACATCATGTTAATTAAGTTTCGGTAATAACTTATTCATAGTGTAGATGTTTTTTTTTTACATTCTCAGTGTTATTTTAGTTTGAAAGGAAAGGCACAAGGCTGAGCTGTAGAAGATGCTCTGGCAGCTTGAGCAGAGGCGGTCTCGAAGGCTCTAGACTGTGCTCCAGGCTTCCTAGGGGTATTTGACAATTCAGTGCAAGGTGAGGTATGAAAGACAATGACTGACGAGGACCTTCTCACCTCAGTAAACTTGGTCTTAATAAATGCTCCAATAAAGTTTATTTTGACCTCCAGTTAAAATGCCTTAGCTCTCCTGGGTGACTATAATGGGGCTGCTTCTCTGTATTTATTCAAGTTAAATTCCAGGGAAACCCTTATATTGTATGAGTTCAACTACACTCTCCAAAAGAGAGCCTGAACAATGTGAACCCAAATCCCAGTGTACCTTTTCCGGTCACATCTGACTCCTTGGCACCTGCCCCTCTGTCAAGTGCTTCCCTGTGCCACTCCCGTCCACAGGAGTCTGAGCATTAGCTCTGGGGGACTGTTGGTGAGAGGTGAAAGTCTCAGGTTTTCAGCAGTTTTTAATTTTGAAAGGAAACTAGTACTGCTTGAGTATTTCGAGCTACTGGAATTAGATGAAGAAAGAAAACCCTTTTCTAAAATTTTCCACAAAATCATGGAATGAGACAAAATGGGGACATTTTCTAGTTCTTTCTTTTGGCAACCTCAGGGCTGTGCTTCCTGTGTCCCATGGAAGAAACGGATAGCTCTCAGAGTGGGGATCACCTTTGTATTTAACACTTATCTAAGGAATATTAATCTCTGAGAAATGATAAAGTAGATATGTAGAATCTAACATATTATGTGAATTCCACGTAGGTGAACTTGGAATGTCAGCATGCAATGATTTATAATGAACATCTAAGCTGTACTTGATTTACCTAGTGTAGGGTATTTGATAAGGACAAAGTAAGTTCCAATTCAATATAATTTATTTGTTAATATTTAGTCAGATAAAAGGCAACATTAAGCATATTCCTAACTATATATATTTTAATTGTGTACACAACAATTTCTATGGGTTTTGTTGTTTGTTTTTTTTTTTAAGATTTTATTTATTTCTTTGACAGAGATCACAAGTAGGTAGAGAGGCAGGCAGAGAGAGAGGAGGGGAAACAGGCTCCCCGCTGAGCAGAGAGCTCGATGTGGGGCTCTATTCCAGGACCCTGAGATCATGACCCAAGCCGAAGGCAGAGGCTTAACTCACTGAGCCACCCAGGCACCCCTGCTATGGGTTTTATGTATATATGTATATATTTTTTCTGAATCAAATAGCTTTTAATGGACCCTTTCCACCCTGGTAGGGGAGATTAAAGAAAACCTGGGTGGCTCAGTGGTTTAAAGCCTCTGCCTTCGGCTCGGGTCATGATCCCAGAGTCTTGGGATGGAGCCCCACATCCAGCTCCCCACTCTCTGCTCAGCAGGGAGCCTGCTTCCTCTCTCTCTCCCTACTTGTGATCTCTATCTATCAAAAAAAAAAAAAAAAAAAAAAAGCCCCATCTGCACTACTGTTTTTAATTTTTACTCTCTCTATGGACACCTTGAGTTTTCATTCTGAAATAAGCCCGGTCCGTTTCTTTATAGAAAAAGTCCATATCCCTTGGACATGGTACAAGACCCTTCACCATCAAGCCCATGGCCGCAATAGCCTATTTAATTCATAGGAGTCTCCCACTCAGAATACCTGGTATTTCAGCCAACATTCTCATTTATTAATTATAGATTCTATATATGTCTGTTTTTAGTATTACAAAACCTATTTTTCATATGGAGAAAAATCATTCCTGACATCACCATGTTGGAGTTACTAAATTTGAAAAAACTTGATATCATTGGTAGAAGATTAGTAGTATCCATCTCTGGATGTCACTATCCCCCTGCAAGAGACATTGTCAATAAAATTTCAGCAATTTTTGTAATGACTTTGATCACAAAAGCCAAATTTTTTATTTCTGTGTTCAGATTGCTCTTTCACATAGGAAGAAAAGAGAAAAATTCTCTTTATTCCCTTGGGCATTTTCCCAGTAATCTTTTGTTAATTTAAAATGATTAGTATTTATTTGGAGAAATTCGAAAGTAAGCAAAGAAGGAAGGAAGAAAGGAAGGAAACTACCCAGACTTCAGGAGATGATTACTATTATCAGGTGATATATAGCTTTCAAATATTTTTCTGTCCGTGTGTATTTTCTTATAAAGCTAAAGTCATACTATACATCTTATTGTGAAACTTGCTTTTAAAAAACTTAACATGATATTACAAACATCATTATAAGTTAACTTATCTCCTATATTCCTTTATATATAGTAATTTATATATATACAGTAATTTATCTCCTATACTCCTTTATATATAGTAATTTATTTAACCAATTCCTAATTTAAATTGCTTGAAGTAATTTCTTGTATATAGTGAATATCTTTGAGGTATGATCTTTAGCTACTCCTCACTTGTTACCTTAGGATAAATTTTTAGGAGCGGAATCATGGAGTCACATTTTATTTATTTAATTAGGCAATGTGTGCAAGATGTACAAAAATTCAAAAAGAACAATAGGACATTCTGTGAAAAGTAAGGCTCTGTTCTTCCTCCTGGGAAGTAGCTACTTATGGTGGTTTCCATGTAGTTTTCCAGAAATATCTCATGCATTTATAAACTTGTGTAAATCCTTCAGTGTGCCTGTTAAGAGACTAGTAAAATGGTTTCAGTAGTAGAATTTGTTTTGTAATTTCATATGCTTAAAAAAAATCACAGGCACAAAAGCTTTCTACAATAAGGCAACATGAAATTATCTCAGTTCTGTACTACTACTTTAGATTTTACTTTTATGTAATATGTCACTTACTACCATGATATTTTTATCTTCATTAAACACTAACATTTTTTTATATAGATAAATCTGAACACATTCAGAAGCAGAAAGGACAATATAATGAAGCCCCAAGTACACGACTCGTAGGCACATGTTAAGGCTTTTAATAAACCGTGCCGAGTTTTTCTCCATAAAACGTTTTTACTGATTTAGACTCTTATCTGCTCTATGAGATTTACACTAGCTTCAGTTTTGTTTTGCCGGATTTTAGAGCTGCCGTATTCAAGGTTGTACGCCTATCTTTTTTAGTTTTACGTCGTCTTTTTTAACAAGACAAACTTGGTGGTAGGAAGGGAAGATGAAGGAAAAGAAAGGCCTGTTGGTCGCCACGGAACAATAGATGTGATCTAGCACAGTGACGCCCTTCACCTTGCCGTGGCTTCCTGGTTCCGCGTGTTTGGAAGAATTACGGGAACACTTCCAGCTCTGTGGGGAAAAGTGCTAGAACTCATTAGTAATGTCTACCAAAGGAAAGGGAGGAGGCGGGGAGGACTGTTGGTATCGATGCCCTGTAGTTTGCTGATTCTGCTCTAGCTAAAGCCCATAACAGCGTGCTTTTGTGCCATTCCTTTGTTTAGCCGCCATAAAAACCAATTTGGTTTAATGAAAAGGTTATGAGATGTTTCTATTGACCTAGAGATGCCCAAGGCCTGCTTTTACATTGACAACCTTTCTCGAAAATAAGTTGCTCTTTTGAAATGGACTCAGTGGTGCTGGTACACGTGTAAAGAGGGGGCTGCTGCCCCATCCTTAAGGGAGCACTGGTGGGGGGCGAGGGGCTTGTTTGTGGAAGCAGGAAAGTCTGGGGTTTGCCTGGTCACAAGGCTCTACCTGACTCCAGGCAGGATCATGAATCTGTTCAAGTTCCCAGTGTGGTTTGTGGTTTGTGGTCTTGGAGCAGAAAAGCTAAGTGACCCACAGGAAATCAAACCCCAAATCTTACTTTTAATCTTACTTTAACTTGATTTAAACTTACCGAGCTCGCTAGCCACAACAAAAGTATATTTAAAAAATATCAAGTATATCAAGTTTTTGAGAACTACCGTTTCATGAACCAATAGAATGGTGTATTTAGAAGGTATCTTCAAGATCATTAAGATAAAGCCTAGGCAAAAGACATCCCATAGGCCAAATCCAGGCCGCTGCCTGTTTTTGTAAATCAAGTTGTATTGGAATGCAGCCAGGCCCATCTGTTTATGCCTTGTCTGAGGCTGCTTTTGCATTACAAGAGCAGAGTTGAGTAGTTGTGACAGACTATATGGACCACAAAGCCTGAAACATTTAGTATCTGGCCCTTTATAGAACATGTTTGCCAACCTCTGATTCAAACCAGCCTTTTCATTTTAGAGATGGAGAGATTGGGAATCACCTCGGTTATGTAACTTGAGAAAACAGCTGGCTGAATTCCCCAGGTCGCCTGTGTCAGGATGTGGAGGTACAGTCCCTTAAGGTTTCTGTGAGAGAGTGAGTTTTCACATCTTCTGGAAGCCCTACTCTTCCTCCTCAGGCCAGTGTCACTCCCTCCTCCATCACCTTATGTACTTACTGCTATAAGGGCAGAATGAAAACTGTCCTGTGCTCCTACAACGCTTCAGATAGTCCTTGGTTATCCCATTCATCATGCTGAATTCTAATCATTTGGCTTTCCCACTAGATCGTGAATTTGGCATGGTATAGAAACCATGCCACATTTGTCATCATAACCCAGATACCCAACACACGTGACAGAATACATCTCTAACTTTTGTTCATTGGTTTGCATTTGACACCTCATCTTTTGTGGCTATTTTTGGATAAACTTCAACTGTTGTAAAGGTGAAAGATGAACATTGTGGTTTATAATTTTCCATTCCTGAGCAAGCGCCTCCCCGTCCCTGATCTCCCAGCAACAGGAGATGTTCAGAGTCAGAAAACTGTATTAGGAAGGTAACACATCTCCAGTCTTTTCAGTGCACCTGGTAAGTAATGGCCCCAAGCCTCAGAGCCAGTTTTGACTTGTATTCCTGGCAAGTAGAGAAGAGCCTGTTGTAAGTCAAGGGCAATAAAAATGGACAGGAGAGATGAAAGACTGCTAGAATCAACAGGAGATGGCTGATCGCTTATGCAGGGGTGTTGAGAGTCCATGGCTCCCCAGGTTCTGTCACGTTTCAGAATGTGGGAGGAAGAGCACTTTGGATAAGGGAAGTGTGGGTGGAGGTAGATACGGTACAATCAAGTGGAGACCCTCAGTAGGCAGAGGAGTATATGAATCTGGAGCTTTTGTATTAAATCTAAGTTGAGATGAAATGATTCAGGAGGTGCCTGGGGGCTCAGTTGTAAAGCGTCTGCCTTTGGCTCAGGTCATGATCCCAGGCAGGGTCCTGGGATCGAGCCGGGCATCGGGCTCCCTGCTCAGCAGGAAGCCTGCTCCTCCCTCTCCTATTCTCCTTGCTTGTGTCCTTCTCTCGCTGTAGCTCTGTCAAATAAATAAAATGTTAAAAAAAAAAAAAATCATTTAGAGAAGATAGAGATTGAGAGAGCAGAGGATTAGGAGCAGAAGCCTAGAGACCAGAAGGAAGTAAGTCAGGATTTAACAAAGTAAGAGGAACTCTCCCTGAGAAGGATCACCTGGAGATGTGGGAGGAAGACAAAATGGGAAGTCCCAGAAGCCGAGGGCTGTGAGGAGGAGAAATGTCAAGTAAGAAAACAGCAAAAACGTATGACGCTTTGGATTGAGTGATAGATAAGGAGGTCTCTGCTAACTTGGCTGAGAACAGCTTTAGTGGAGGAGTAGACTTACAAGCCAATTTCTATGTGTTGAAGAGTTAATGCGGAGTAGGGAAGAGGCATTGAACACATTTTACTCTGAAGACACAAAAGAAAAAAAATTAGAGAAAAACAGAGAAATGAGATGGTAACTGGAAAGGGGGTATATGTTCCATCAAATGGTTAGCGTTATTGATTTATTGTTGGAAGGGAATTGACCAGGTGTCAGGATCATAGTGGGGAGGTATTTAAAAGTCAAGTGGAAAAGGAGACTTCACGAAGAGGGAAAGGAATTTATCTCTGTGAGCCTAGGTCTCTCTGCATGTAAATGGAAATACTGTCTTCCTGAGAGAGATGTTAGAGGTTTAAATGAAATAACATAATCAAAAACATTTTGAAATAGCAGAGCGGTATTCTAAAGTTCATTACACTCTGTGTTATCAACTCCCATTTATTTGACTCAACGCTTGATTAGTCTCTGTCATGGTGACTTAGTATTAGGATCTATTTCTGATTAACCTTGTCACTGCAGCTCAGAAATCAGGGCACGAGTCTCTTCATCCGACAACTGGATATGTTCTGATGCTTGGGAGGCCAGATAACTTTTGTGTCTGTATAAGAACACTTAACACGAGAGCTGCGCTCTTAAATTTATTAGGTGTATGAAACAGGTATGTTCATATTGAATCATTCATTCGTCCGTTCACTACTGATGATGATAGGTACAGTGTTGGACAGCAGATCTCAAGAATGCATTCATCTTGCTTAACTGAAATTTTATGGAAACTGCTTCGCGATTCCTCATTTCCTCCTCCCTTCAGATCCTGACAATTACCGTTCTATTTTGTGAGTCTATGAACTTAGCTATATTTTAGATACTTAATTTAAGTGGAATGGTGCAGTATTAGTCTGTGACTGGTGTATTTCACTTAGTACAATGTACTCAAGGTTTAGCCTTCTTTTTAAGGCTGAGTCCTATTCCCTTGTATATATACACCACATTTTCTTGACCCCATTCATCCATCTTTCTTCATCTGTTTACCTGTCAACAAGCCATGTAGGTTGTTCCCATATGTTGACTACTGTGATTAGTGCTGCAGTGAAGGTGGGAGTGCTAATATCTATCGGAGGTCTCTATTTCAGTTCTTGAGGAGAAATACCCAGAAATGGGATTGCTAAATCATATCCAGGTAGCTGATTAATTCAGTTCATCAAAGTAAGCACCATGTACAAAGTAAATCAGGGCTGCTGCTGTAGCGCAGCCTGTACAGGGCTCTGTCCATGGACGCTCTATGGATACCAGCGCCTCATTCAATAAGCTGAGAGGTACTTGTGATTAGCCTAATAATGCCCAGGAAAGGTACGGATGGGCTGGGTTTGGGAACAGAGTAAACTTCAGTTATTTAAGATAACCCATCTTCTTGGAACTAGACAGTGAACACATCATATGACAGAAGTCACCCGAGCTAGAGTTTGGTGAAACCTGGGTGCTCAGTTTTTTGCGATGTACAAGTTGGTTCTAGGCTCTGGTATCCTGAAGTAAAATGAAAAAGACAAAATTGGAACCATATTCTTTAAAATGACAGTGGCTTATCTCTTGGTGAAAACACCAGGAAGGAGACCTTAATCGTGTCCTAAGGAGTTAAATACAGATCCAAGTGACAGAGAACCTAGAGGATTATAGAAAATTCTTTACTGAGTCCCACTTTTTTCCCATTACACAAAGTCAGTTAAATATGTCTGAACAAGAAAGTTATAAAAATAGTAATTGTGCCCTACCCACTAATTATTTCCTTCTTTAGAATGGAGTTATAACAGAAGCAAGCAACATAATTAGCAAACTTCGTTACTGTTTTTCATTTATACGTTTACTTATTTATATCCTATCTAATTCCACAAAGGAGCTGAAGTGACTGTTGCTATTCACTTTAGGTAGCTTTATTAATAATTCATTACACAGGAGACCCCAGTTCCCTTGGAAATGAAATTTATGTTAATTTGAGTATTTTTGCCTCCAACATTTGACTTCTATAGTAAATCCAAATCTCTTAGGAAAGAACAATTCAGAAGAGTATCCAGGTTTTCCAAATCCCTCGCAAATTCCTCTGGAATACAACTGTATCCCAAGATGAGTTACACTCCCATGTCTGTTTGGGGTAGAGATCGGGGCTTTAAATAAAAGAACCCTAATAGGGCTGTCTGAGTGGCTTAGTGGGTTAAGCCTCTGCCTTCAGCTCAGGTCATGATCCCGGGGTCCTGGGATTGGACCTCATCGGGCTCTCTGCTCAGCGGGGAGCCTGCTTCCCCGTCTCTCTGCCTGCTGCTCTGCCTACTTGTGATCTCTGTCAAATAAATAAATAAAATCTTTAAAAAAAATAAATAAATGACTAACAAATCCTACTATCAGGAATGATGGGAAACTAAAAATCAGTGTTCATGCTGGGAATTTCAGTGTTGGGAATTTAACAGTTCCCACACTGGTTTGTGTCCTCTGCCCGTTCCAGTCTTGACTTTGCTTCTAGGTTGGCAGATCACCCTGCTTGTGGTTCATTTTCAAGATCCTGGAAATTAGTTCTGAACGAGAGCATGATTCTCCCTAATTTGGTCTTAGTTCTGGTCTTATGTGTCCATCCCCCCACCTCCGCCCCATGTACTCCTATGAATGTTTAAGAAAAAGCACTTCCTTATGAACAGAACAAAAACATCTGACCTGTTTTGCAGTGATTAACCAACAGTACTAAGTTGGTCACTCGCAGGCATAACATACCACTGGAAACAAACTTCAGCAGGTAAAAACAACAGATTGGTGACAATCTTTTCTCGGGGCAATCGCTTAGAGGCTGGTTTGGTTTTGTTTTTAGTATGAAGGTACAGCATCATTTTGAGACTTAAGATCCAATGATAATGATTCTCTGTGCGGGTGTACGCACATTGAGTTTTGTGTATACTTGTATTTGTATATGCAGAGGAACAGGGTCAGAGACTATACCTCAGGGGTGGCAACATCTAAGAGTGGGGTGTGAGGTACGAAGGGGAGCTGTCACTTTCTGCTTCCTATACTTGTATCCTGTAAGACTGAGATTGTTTTGATGAGCAGGTATTACTGGGTTTGGTTTTGTTTTGTTTGTTTTGCTTTTTTAAAATTTAAATTCAGTTAATGAACATATAATGTCTTATTTATTTCAGGGGTATACAGGTATGTGATTCATAGGTCTTGCCCAACACCCAGCACTCACCACAACACATTACCTCCCCCGTGTCCATCACCCAGCCTTCCCATCCCCCCTCCCTTCCCTCCAGCAACCCTCAGTTTGTTTCCTAAGAATAAGTCTCTTATGGTTTTTCTCCCTTTCTGGTTTTGTCTTGTTTCATTTTTCCTTCTCTTCCCCTATGCTCCTCTGCCTTGTTTCTTAAATTTCATATATCAGTGAGAGCATATGATATTTGTCTTTCTCTGATTGCTTTATTTCAATTAGCATAATACCCTCTAGTTCCATCCATGTTGCTGCAAATGGCAAGATTTCATTTTTTTTTTTTTAAAGATTTTATTTATTTATTTGATAGAGAGAGAGATTACAAGTAGGCAGAGAGGCAGGCAGAGAGAGAGAGGAGGAAGCAGGCTCCCTTCTGATCAGAGAGCCCGATGTGGGACTCGATCCCAGGACCCTGAGATCATGACCTGAGCCGAAGGCAGCGGCTTAACCCACTGAGCCACCCAGGCGCCCCGAGATTTCATTTTTTTGATGGTGCATCATATTCCACTGTATATAGATATACCACATCTTCTTTATCCATTCATCTGTCAATGGACATCTGGGCTCTCTCCATCATTTGGCTATTGTGGACATTGCTGCTATAAACATTGGGGTGCAGGTACCTTTTCAGATAACTACATTTGTATCTTTGGGGTAAATACCCAGTAGTGCAATTGCTGGATTGTAGAGTAGCTTTGTTTTCAACTTTCTGAGGAACCTCCAGACTGTTTTCCAGAGTGGCTGCACCAGCTCGCATTCCCACCAACAATGTAGGGGGTTTCCCCTTTCTCCTCATCCTCACCAACACCTGTCATTTCCTGACTTGTTAATGTTTGTCATTGATGTGCAGTGGTATCTCATTGTGGTTTTGATTTGTGTTTCCCTGATGCCAAGTGATGTGGAACATTTAATTCCATGCATCATTTGTATCTCATCTTTGAAGAAATGTCTATTCATATTTTCTGCCCATTTCTTGACTGAGTTTTTTGTTCTTTGGCTGTGGAGTTTGATACATTCTTTATAGATTTTGGATACTAGCCCTTTATCTGATATGTCACTTGCAAATATCTTCTCCCATTCTGTCAGTTGTCTTTTGGTTTTGTCAACTGTTTCTTTCGCTGTGCAGAAGCTTTTTATCTTGATGAATTCCCAATAGTTAATTTTTACCTTTGTTTCCCTTGCCTTTGGAGATGAGATGTATCTAGCAGGAAGTTGCTGTGGCCAAGGTCGAATAGGTTGCTGCCTGTATTCTCCTGTAGGATTTTGATGGATTCCTGTCTCACATTTAGTTCTTGCATCCATTTTGAGTCTATTTTTCTATATGGTATAAGGAAATGGCCCACTTTCTTTCTTCTGCATGTTATGGCTGTCCAGTTTTCCCAACACCATTTGTTGAAGAGACTATCTTTTTTCCATTAGATACTCTTTCCGCCTTGGTCAAAGATTAGTTGACCATAGAGTCGAGAGTCCACTTCTGGGTTCTCTGTTGTGTTCCATTGATCTAGGTGTCTGTGTTTGTGCCAGTACCATGCTGTCTTAATGATTACAGCTTTGTAATAGAGTTTGAAATCCGGAATTGCGATGCTACCTGTTTTGGTTTTCTTTTTCAACATTCCTTTGGCTATTTGGGGTCTTTTCTCGTTCCATACAAATTTTAGGATTACTTGTTCCAGTTCTGTGAAAAAAGTTGATGGTATTTTGATAGGGATTGCATTGAATATGTAGATTGCTCTAAGTAGCATAGATGTTTTAATATTTGTTTTTCAAAAACAAAAGTACTTGTTTTTCCAATCTTGGGACACCTGGGTGGCTCAGTCATTTAAGCTGCTACCTTTGGCTCAGGGCATGATCGCAGGGTCCTGGGATCGAATCCTGCATCAGGCTCCTTGCTCGGCAGGGAGACTGCTTCTCTCTCCGCCTCTGCCTGCCACTCTGCCTGCTTGTGCACTCTCTTTCTTTCTCTCTCTCTCTCTGACAAATAAATAAATAAAATCTTAATAAATAAATAAATCTTAAAAAAAAAGAATATTTGTTCTTCCAATCCATGAGCATGAAACCTTTTCCCATTTCTTTGTGTCTTCCTCAATTTCCTCAATTTCTTTCATGAGTGTTCTATAGTTTTCTGAATATGATCTTTTGCCTCTGGTTCGGTTTATTCCTAGGTATCCTATGGTTTTTGATGCCACTGTAAATGGGCAGCTCCTTAATTTCTCTTTATTCTGTCTCGTTGTTGGTGTACAGAGATGACACTGATTTCTGTGCATTGATTTTATATCCTGCCACTTTGGTGAATTCCTGTATCAGTTATAGCAATTTTGGTGTGGAGTCTTTTGGGTTTTCCACATAGAGTATCATGTCATCTGCAAAGAGTGAGAGTTTGACTTCTTCTTTGCCGATTCAGATGCCTTTTATTTCTTTTTGTTGTCTGATTGCTAAGGCAAGGACTTCTAGTCCTATGTTGAAAACAGCAATGGTAAGAGTAAACATCCCCACCATGTTCCTGACCTTAGGGGGAAAGGTCTCAGTTTTTCCTTATTGAATTTTATTTGCTGTGGGTTTTTCATAGATGGCATTTATAGTATTGAGGTATGTACCCTCTAGACCTACACTGTCAGAGTTTTAAGAACATGGAATACTTCATGAATTTACGTGTTGTCCTTGCTCAGGTGCCATGCTAATCTTCTCTGTACCATTCCAGTTTTAGTATATGTGCTGCCAAAACAAACACATATTGTTGTTTTAATCAATAGCTTAGGAATAAAAATATGATTATTTCTAACAAGCATTCACATACTTAAGACAACAGGACTGTGAAACAATAGCACCACCACGGATTTGAAATCATTACATTTTTCACAGTGGTGTTTTTAAATTAATGATGTATATTTTAGGTTTTGTCCTAATAGATGAATGAAAATAAATAAAAAGAAAAAAATTATCCAAGTAATTCTTATATATAAACCCTCTGATAACTTTGTATATCTTGGCTCAGGATTCTACAATTTAGTCCTATCTCTGCTACTAGGAATGTAATCTTTTAATATTGTTACTTAAGATCCTGTATACAAATTACTCATTCAGTAGGCTTATTGAATGTCTTCTCCTTGTCAGCCCCTGGGCTGGATGCTGAGGATAGAGGTGGATAGACATGAATGTCCTTCAATTACACAAGCTAGCCTCTATTGCATGCTTTCCATGCTGTAAGCATGGTGCCTAGTGCTTTGTAAATATTACATCCTTTCGTCTTTATGTCACTTCTATACCATAGAAATATCATTAACCCCATTCTACAGATGAAAACACTTAGGCACAGATAGGTGACTTCAAGACTGCACAGCTAGGAACTAAGATAGTAGTTATTTGAATCCCAGAGGACTAAATCAGGCTCTGGCTCAACAGTCCATCCTTTTAAACCACCACTTCACAGTGTCTTCCAGATCACAAGGTCTGTGTAATCTAGTAGAAGGAGTTTGACGAGTAAATATTTATTTTTGAAACTGAAACAACTTGGATTTTCAACAATAGGATGTATGTAAAAAGTGATCCATCCATAAAATGCAAGATTTGAGGGATGTTTAAAAAGATGATGTAGAGATTAGATTGATCCATTGACATAAAAGCAAATGGTCTTCATATTATTTTTTTTTAAGATTTTATTTATTTATTTGAAAGACAGAGATCACAAGTAGGCAGAGAGAGAGAGAGAGGGAAGCAGGCTTCCTGTGGAGCAGGGAGCCCGATGCGGGGCTCGATGCCAGGACCCTGAGATCATGACCCGAGCCGAAGGCAGCAGCCCAAACCACTGAGCCACCCAGGCGCTCCGGTCTTCATATTATTAAGTGGGAAAGTTACAACAGTACGTAGGCTACTAGTGGGTACCTGGTTGGCTCAGTCGGTGGAGCATGTCGCTCTTGATCTTGATCTTAAGTTTGAGCCTCATGTAGGGCATCGTGATTATTTAACAAAATAAAAGAAACAGACTTTCAAAAGTAGGCTCCTAAGCATTTTAGGTCAGAACATTGGGGAGCACATCACCGGTCACTGCAGTTTCCCCCGCTGAGGTGGATAAGGCTTCTCCCAGTCTGCTCACCACAGAGACCCAGGCAGCCACCACCAGTGAATCCCAGGTGGCCGTGGAGGTGACTCCTTTTTGTCTTTTGAGTATTTGCTCTTTGATTCCACTGCCAGAATCCACTCACCATGTATTTTCCCTTGATTTCTCTCAGTAACTCTTACATTCTTCTCTTGTCTAAGCTCTTTGTCTACCCTTTCTTTACACTCTTCTCATCTCTGCACTTATATACTGGACCCTGGTTTTCTACTGCAATTTTCTTCCACATCATCACTTTTTGCTTTTCTGTTAGTTCACTTCCATAAGCAAATATGTTCTATTATATACAGTCATGTTTTTAAAGGTTTTCTCTAGATCCTATATTCCTCTCCAGCTACTGTCCTTTACGGCACATCTCCTGGAGAAAGCTGTAGATAGTGTTGGTTTGTACTTCCTCCCTCTCCTAACTCCCCTACAGCTCCTTCCAGCATGCCTTGCCATCCACCTCTACACTGTAACTGGGCACATCTGGTCTCCTTGATCTCCTTGTTGAAGCCAGTCATCAGTTCTTAGGCCTTGTGTTACTTAAACTCCCCGAAGCCTGTGAGATTGTGGAGACTCTGGTCTTCCTTAGCTCCTTTCTTCCCCTGGCTTCTAGGATACCAGAGTCTCCTGGTTTTCCTCTCCTCTCTCTCACCACATCCTCTTAGCCTCTTCTGGGCGTGGCCATTCTGGCTCACCACTTCTCTTCCCTGTCTCCATTCATTCCTCATGTGTTGCCATCCATCCCATTCCCAACGGGGAACTTGTTGGCCTACATATGATGTTAATGATATTAATGATATTAACATCATATGTAGGCCAACAAGTTCCCAGTTGTTAACCCTGGGTTCAGTCTTTCCCCTAAATTCCAGACTCGTATATACTATTGTTTACTTGAGTGTCTAAGAGGCATCTCACGCTTCACACGTGCAACACAGAGCACTTGATTTCCATGCTGTGGCTGAGACTGCTTGCTGCCCGCCAGGAACCATCTTCCCCTTTTTTTGCTGTAATGCTAGTAACTTCTACTGGGCCTATGGCCACTCAGGATAAAGTCAACGTGGCTTACATTTCTCACTCAGGATAAGGTCAACGTGGCTTACATTTCTCAGTCTCTTGTATAGTGTGTTCTAGCCAATAAAACATAATTGGAAGTACTTTGTAGCCACCTCTGGGAAATACTCACTTATTGTACCATATTTAAAAACTACACTTTAAGGCAGTTTACCGTAAGACACACATTCCTGGCCCCTTTGTTTACCTTTCCTCCATTCTGCGGCCTAGAAGACAAACACAATGGTTGGAGCTCTAGTGTCTGTCTTGGGTAAGGAAGATGAGGACAACATTCCAGTGCTAGCTGAGTGGTAAGTTGAAAATGTGTCTGAGGGTCCCTGAGCTGTCACATCAGTCCTAGACTACCTGCGTCCAGGCTTCCTGCCATGATGGAGAAGTGAAGACCTCCCTTGTTCAAGCCAGTGTCACTGTGCCCCACAGCTGAATCTGTTCCTACCCAATACCTTCGCCTGTGTATTCCATATTGTATCTTTGGTCTATCAGAGAACAACCCTCCTTTCACATACTAAGCAATTTGGAATATTTGGGAAGTCAAGGAAAACTTTCTTATATATTCATCACTAAATGTGTAAAGTTAGTAGAAAAGATTTGCTTTTACACCAATTTATTCACCAAATACATTTTCTAGAATATATTTGTATCTAATGAAGATTTATACTGCCTTTTTCTCAGGTTATTTTGAATGAGTTCTAATAAAAATGCATTTATGCGCTGAGATTATATTCCCCTCCCAATGGATGATTGTCATCATCTGATATTTTGTGCTGGCGTGCATGCTTTCATATGACAGGCCTGAAATAAAGCACATTCTTCCTGATGCATGTCATGTCCTAATAGGAATTGTTTCAGGCTAGGGTATCTTGAACCCTTTAAGAAGGCTAGGTTAAGTTAGTTTATGGTAAAAGCTCAACACGAATTTATTGAATGAATGAGTAAATAAATAAAGGGTATGTTCGCCTATAATTCTTCAGCTCTACAGAGTTATAAGGGTAATTTTAAACAAGCTCACAAATTCTTTGCCACTCCTCTGCCCCTGAATCCATATGGGTGAGCCTTGGTGACTGGCTTCTGTCAGACAGAATGCGGTGGAGAGGACAATGAGTGTCTACCAAGTCTAAGTTTCAGTGTAATCCAGGTGACCAAAGAATGTGCTCAGGACAGGAACAAAGCAAGAAAATGATAGCCTCATTAACCTGTCTGAGGCAATGCTGTGTTGACTGAAAAGCATTAGGTGATGAAGTTTGTAAAAAGGGGATCTATATCATCACTTCTTCAATGTTTTCTTGGGAAGAAGGACTGCCCATATAGATTCTCTAAACCAAAATATGCCTAGACTGGAGAAAGCAATCTAATGTAATTCCATTTCAGCACACTTCCTCAGGTGGGAAATTCTTGCACAAACGGATGATATATTTGACAAATACAGCACCTGGTATAAATCAATACAGGGTCTTCTGTCTTATAAGTCGATCTGTGAATTTGGTTAGCATTTATTTGTGCATCTAAACCGGATCATTTCAGAGAAAGCTTTTAGGATCAATTTCCTAGACCACCGAAGACTGTGGGCGTCTCTACCAAGGTAATGATACCTAATAGGATTCTAGAGGAAGCTGCTAGCTAATTTCGTTCTTTCTTTGATCCAAGTTTCACTGTAGCAAGAAAGAGTGTCTAATTAGAAGAGGCTCCAAACATTAGTCCTCATCTGGATGATTGCCAGACCCAATGTCGGGGAGGCCATTTCCTTCCACAGTAGGACGAATCTACTGACTTCAGCTTTGTGCTTGTAACTTTGGAAACCTCATACTTTCAATTCTCCTTAAATGCAAGCGTATCACGCTGGTGAGTTTGGGGTTATATGCCCAGTTTGAGCAGCTTCATCTAAAAGTCATCTGGAAAACGAAATATGACAGCCATCTACTCTGTAAGAAGCTTTCGATTCAGAAGAGGGAGATATCATTAATTAAATGGCATTTTTATCCTAGTGACTAGACATTCTTTGATCATTTTATTAATGGTGTCAGAGAAATAGAGCACATCTTAGAATGCAATAGTAAAATGAGGAAGCATTTTACTACAGGGAGGGATCATTACCTGTCACTCAGGATCTTCCATTACATCTTCTCCCTTCCCCCCACAGCCTGTAGTCTGTTCTTCTTTGCCCTTTTCAGCTCACTCGATAGACCAATAAAAGGACATCATCACTATATTCAAGTTGCCTAAGAATCATCAGATTCCTTTATGAAAATTGTAACTGTTTAAAGTCATTTAGCAAGCACACACTATATAAGTTTTTTTGTTATTAAGGTGACAACATTATGCAATTTTAGGTTTTAAATTTTAGGCCAAAGGGTTCATTGGGATTTAGCAATGAGTGTTTTTGACTATCTGCAAAAAAAAATCATTAATGTTAAGAGGATATGTATTTTTCTCCTTCACCTTCTGTTTTGCTCTTTATTTTTGTAAAAGGAGGAAATGAACTGGCATATATTTTTATGAATACAAAAAGGAAAACCTTTTGAGGGGAAACGGCTGCTTTCTGAATCTCTTATAACAGATTGAAATTTATGAGCATTGAATACATTAGTGCTGAAAAATACTCAGAATGTCATACCCAAGTACCACTCGTGGGTGGCCGCTTATGAACTGAGGCACTTCAGTGATGTTCTTATATCCTATCATGAGCTATATGAACGGAGTCACGCAGATTTAAAGAATAAATACTCTTCTAGGGGAAAATGAGAATCTAAAAAGATATATTTTTTTTAACCCTGGTAGGTTCAGAAGATAAGCCTTTTCCCTAATTATAAAACATCCCAATAAAGAAAAGTTTTGCTATTTTGACTCCTTAGTGAATATTTAAAGGCATTTCGGAGGTCCCCATCTTTAGGGTTAACAACATGTAGTGCGATAAGCTCTGTCACAGGGGATGCTCTTAAAAGAAACCCTGGCAGTCTTCTTTCCATGAACATGTTTGTTTCACATTTTCCACCTGTCAAATTTCTTGTTTTTCCGGTGGCTCCTGTGCTATTGCCTGCCTCTCCTTTCTCCTTCGAACTATTCAGGAGATTGAATTCTGCACAAATTGTTTTCAGTGACTGTCAGGGAGATGCTTCATAAATTGTCTTTAAAGCCTGCACACACACCTCCTCCACTCCACAGGTGCTGGCCTGGACGGGGAGAGCCTATACTCCTCCACAGCGACTCTGGGAGAGCACTGTGTGGGAGCTCTCACCCAGCACCACACTCAAGGTCTCTGCCCTGGCCAGCCCCACTCTGTTAATGGGAGCCCCCCAGCTCCAAGCTGCCCTTGCCTCAGGGCCAGGGATGAGGGTTCTTAATCCCCAAGTTCAGAGCCATCAGCAGACTGGCAGCCAGCAACAGAGACCACTGCCCTAAAGATTCGTATCTTTAGGACCTCAGAACGTTACCTGCCTTGCTTTAATGGAAAAGTATCTAATAAAGTCGATGGTAAAGAAAAACTTCATAAATAAATCTCTACCCTCCTTTCCAATAATTTCCTTTAAAAAAAATGAAAGAGACAGTATCAGCAAGGGAAAAAGAAAAACCTCTCCGTTTTGTTTTTATACCTTACTTGGTTCCCACATGATTTAAAGTGATTTGCCAGAAAATATAAAACTATAATGAGAGTGCATACATTTATTTTTTTTTAAAGATTTTATTTATTTGACAGATAGAGATCACAAGTAGGCAAAGAGGCAGGCAGAGAGAGAGGGGAAGCAGTCTCCCTGCTGAGCAGAGAGCCTGATCCAAGGACTGGATCCCAGGACCCTGAGATCATGACCTGAGCCGAAGGCAAAGGCTTAACTCACTGAGCCACCCAGTGGGTTTAAATGTATGCACCCTGAGAGTGTGTACATTTAGAAGTAAAAGAGGACGGCTTTTACTGGGTGGCTCAGTGGGATAAAACTGCTGCCTTCTGCTCAGATCATGATCCTAGGGTCCTAGGGTCCTAGGATCAGGCCCTGCATCGGGCTCTCTGCTCAGCAGGAACCCTGCTTCCGCATCTCTCTCTCTCTCTGCCTGCCTCTCTGCCTACTTGGGATCTGTCAAATAAAATTTAAAAAATAAAATAAAAGTGAAAGAGGACAAAAAACAAGGGTGGGAACATAAACTAGGGCCAGGAACAAGGCTTAAAAAAAAGTATAAAATAATGACCTCTGCTCTGGGTGGGTCACAGTTTGTCTAAACTGTCTTGTAGCCCTCTATCAGCTAATGGCATCACCCCACTCAGCTTGTGAGCATTTTTGGGGGGGGGGAGGTGGAGAGGTCAGGGTGAGGGGATGAAAACACAGGGGAGTCTGGCCAACTCACTTTTCATTTGGCTTCACGTAGGAGTAGATTTTAACATATCTTAAATAGGAAACGCCCTAGACTGTGTGTTATTAAAACAATCCTCCTCAAATATTGTTCTTCTGAGACAAAGCGCTCATAAATATTGGAAGGCATTGAATTCAGAATCGAGGCAGGCTTGCTTGCCAAGAAGAGAACCTTAAAGATGTATAAAGCTCCTCTGTGTCTCTCCTCTCCCTCAGCATCAGACAGCTCAGAAGATTGATCTGTTCTCTCTTTCTGCGTTGCTTCACGTCCCCCATTCCTGAAACCATTTTAATCTGGCTTCCACCCCACCACGTCACTGAGACTGATCCTGCCAAGGTCCCCAAAGCATTTTGCAGCTCCGATTTTATTTAGGTCTCAGCAGCATCTGGAAGTTGACTTCTCTGTCCTTCTTAAAATATTCTGTGGCCTGGGTGTTAACGCCATACTTGGTGGCTATCTCCCTGTTTGCCGGTCATTCCTTCCACCTGTCCTCTGCCCACCTCTCCTTTTCCACTTGCCTCTTCAAAGTTGGTCTTCCTTGGAATTCTGTTCTAGTGCAGAGAGGAACTCCAGATCTGAGAGAGCCCACAGCAGGGTTGCTGTCTTAGAGATTAGTTAAAAAACAAAACAAAACAAAAAAACTCATCTCTATATCCCTTAGTGTAGAAGTTCATCCAGTTCTAGTTCACTGAATAACAGCAATGGTGGAGAGGGTACATTGCCTTGCTCAATCACGGTTCGACATTCCCTCTGGTTCCTTTCCTTGACTGCAGAGGCGAGGTAGGAAACCTGGTTTCCTCTCTCCCTTGCAGCTAAAGCCTCAAAGGAGATGGAAGTTTCATCCGTCAGAGGTCCTCATGTGACAGCTGAATTTGAAACTGATCTAGGTGGAAAGCGAAGCGGCTGGCGTATCTGAGTCATGCACTTAGCGGTATGAGGACCCTGCAGATAGTACGGGGCTCTGGAGCAATTCTGGTGGACTTCCCAATGCCTGGAGCGCAGTGAGGGTAGCAGGGTCATTAGTGCTGTGATTTGGGTGCCAGCCTCCTGATCCCCAGCAGTTTCCCCATGGGCTTGTCACACAAAACAATTGTCCAAGGCTTAGCAAAGAAGATTAGGGAGTGTCTTTCAGGGAGTTTCTGGGTATTCTCTACAGGTGGCTTTCAGGAATTTTCTGATTCTATACAGATGTGCACCTTTAATTTTCTACTAACAAGGCTATTTTACAACTCTAAGGTAGAAATTTACTTGTAGCCAACTAAAGAAATGCAAATACACTTGTTCATAGCAAAGCAAATTACTTTTTTTCTGGTAGATAGAGAATTGTATTTGCCCCTAAGAAAAGGTAGTCCCAAACATTTTTTTGAATTGCTCTAAAACTACCTAATATGGGGGCCCCTAGGCATATGTGGTTATTGAGCACTCACAGTGTGGCAAGTTTGAATTGAGATAGGTTTTAAGTGTAAAATACACACCAGAATTCAAAACCTCAATATAAAAAGTATGTAAAATAGCTTGCTTTATTCATTGTTTGTATGGATCATACATTGAAACAATAATTTGGATATAATGAACTAAAAAAATGTCAAAATGAATTTCATCTACTTATTTTTACTTTAACACGGCTCCTCGAAGATGCTCATGTTACGGCTGTTGGGCAGTCCTGTCAATTTCAACCAGGTTCCGCCCTCTCAGCCAGATGAGTTCAGCATCCCTAATTGTATGTATTTATATACACACATATGTCTACATGTGTATGTGTCTCTCAATTCTCTTTTGAACCAGATAGAACCTGGCAGATGTTCTGTCATTAATGAATGCATTGAATAGAAATATTTGACACAAGTCATTTTATATTTGCAGGAGAATCTCAGTTTTAACATTTTACTCTTTAGCAACCAATTCTACAGAGTTGCTCCAACAGGCCTGATCTAAGTATGTACTTCCAGCCCTCCTCGTGATTTTGTAAGGACCAAATTCCCTTCTGAAAGAGTGAAGATGGTTTTCATCACCTGCTACAGCCCCCTGATACAATAGCTAAAAATGGAGGGTTTACTAGGTTCTGCATACTGTCTGAAACACTTTGCAGATGACCTCATTTCATCTTCAGTAACAACTCAGAGGCAGGCAACATACTCTCCATTTTACAAACGGGGACACTGAGACTTGATGAAACTTGCCCCACATGACCAGCGGGGAGGTGGTAGCTGATTCGCACTCCAGCAGAATTGATCCCCAAGTCCTCCTCCAGGACCACTATGCCACTCTCTCTTGTCTTTCTGGTATGACAGAGAAACCAGAGGCTTCAGTCATGCCCTCACTTCTTCTGCCTCTTCTGCTCCCAGGCCTTTGATCCCAATGTCTGGTTTTGAGAAGCCTGGGCAGCTCTTCCAGACTCTCCCCGCTGGGGAGGTGGAATGACACGCCCTTTCCCCCTGCAGCAGAGCAGTAACGCCGGTAGGTTTTCCTCGTGGAACTGCACTAGAAGTACAGAACTCTGACCATCACAGACCATCATAGCTTGCTTAAGAGGCTCTCTGCCATCCTTGGCAAAGACGGAGAACAAGTATACCGTAGCAACTGTATTTAAGAGCTTATTGTGTGTCACATGCTGCACTGGGCAATTTCTATACATTCTCTTTAATTCATTCAGGAACTCAGTAAGGTGGGGGGTACCCCTATTTTAAAGAGGAGTAATCTGGGTTCCAGTAAATTATGGAAGTGTTGGGATTCCCTTGATAATCACTGAACACTTCTCTGCTTATGGGCTACAGATGAGAGAAATTTTAGACATTACAGTTGATATTTAAACAATGCTGGGGGTGGGGTTAGGGTTGCCAACACCACACCATTCGAAATCCACATATGACTTTGGGATCCCCAAAAACTTAACTGCTAATCCCCACTATTGACAGAAGGAAGACTTATTGATTACAGGAAGAGTTGATTAACACATATTATGTATGTCAGATTATATACTATATATTTTTTAACATTTTGAGAGAGAGGGAGAGAGTGTGAGAGAGAGCATGAGCTAGGGGAGGGGTCGAGGGAGAGGGAGAAGCAGACTCCCCTGCTGAGCAGGGATTCCCCAAGCAGGCTCAATTCCAGGACCCCAATATCATGACCTAAGCTGAAGGCAACCACTTAACTGACTGAGCCACCCAGGTGCCCCGACTATACACACTACTCTTAAAATAAGCTAGAAATTTTGTTAAAATACATTTACAGTACTGTGCTATATGAAACCCTCATACAAGTGAACCTGTGCAATTCAAATTCATGTTCTTCAAGGGTCAACCATATAGTAACATATAGTAAAATACCATTTAAAAAGCTTGTATCAATAATGAACAAGTCTATGCTATTAATTGTCCACACGTAACGAGTAAGAAACATGCTTAAGAAAGGAGAATAGCAAAAATATTATGTACTTTCCTTCCATTATTAATGCTATTTTAAAAGCTTAAAATGGGCAGGCAACTCAATATTTTCCAGCATGCACCACATTTGCTTTTAATTCATTAGCTGTCTCTTCTTACTGTCTGCTTTCTTGCTATGGTCTACATTTTACACCAGTGCCGCAAAGATATCCGAAAGGATTATTCTGCCCCACTTCAGACCCAGGAAATAGAACTGGTATGAATTATTAATAGTGTTGGCTTTCTAGTGCTTTAATTCCACCTCTTTGTATCAAGAAGGATATTAGTTAAATGGAATTTTTCTTATCATGCCAGGAGCTTACTACATTTTGTAGGAAATACTAAATGACTTGAGTAATAGAAGAGACCGTCCTATGTTGATTTTCACTTATACTTACAATGGATTCTCCATACATTGCACTCCCTATATCCTTGTCAGTGATCAGTTAATAGGGCAATTTTTACACTGGGCTCTTCAGAGCCCCTGGGTTTCCCCAGAGGTGCTCCAGGTAGAGCTGGGAAATGGAGGCCTGAGGGGGAGTTTCTGCACCTCACCTCCAACCATTCCCTTGCTTCAGAGAAGCACTTACTTCTACAAGCATCAAGCTTTCAGGAAAGATTATGTTGGAAGGGATTCTTCTTTTTAAAAAGTTTAAAAAGCCTGACTACAACTACGACAGTAGGCGTTTGCACATCTTTGGAATACTAAGAATACTAAGAATAATGTCTAATTTTGTACATCTGAGGATATACAACCAGCTGTGCCCTGAACTTAAATGGTGGTAGGTTGTGTGACTGGGTATACGGGATGGACTTGGACCTCCGGGGGTGTTCTAATAGTCACTCAGCACTCTGGGTGAAGTCTGTCACCATGCTTTCTTATGTAATGAGTAAACTTAAAATCATAAGAATTCTGAGGCTGGCAAAAATAGGGGAACAGATTCCACAAATAATCGTGGTTCATGTGCTTATATGCAGGTTATTAGGTCAGACCCACAGACCTTCAGCTTCCTCTAAGCTTCCTCTAAGAGGATGAATATAGTCATTACTCATGTTATTTCATAGGGACTGCCATGAATTTTTTTTTTTTTTTTTTTAGATTTTTTCTTTATTTATCTGACAGAGATCACAAGTAGGCAGAGAGGCAGGCAGAGAGAGAGGAGGAAGCAGGCTCCCTGCAACGCAGAGAGCCTGTTGTGGGGCTCGATCCCAGGACCCTGGGATCATGACCTGAGCCGAAGGCAGAGGCCCAACCCACTGAGCCACCCAGGTGCCCCCTGCCATGAATTTTTATCATTTTTCTGTAATAAGAGCAACTCTGTTTACCTTTCAAAGCGTGTTAAAAATGGGAGTGTTTTGTTTCATGTGAGATAAAGTCAGAGTTAAAAGGTCGTGCCCAGGGCTCCCTTCTGTGTATGGACTGTAGAACACCTGAGAAATGCCCCCCTTTCTCACGCATGGAATCTCTAGACTGGAAGAAGGTAGGCAGAGGACTAAGGGATTCATTCAGTACATACCGTATTTATTGACTGCCCACTGTCATCAGGCACCATGCGAGATGTTGGGGAGGCAACAGTGAGTCAGACTCATACCCTGCCTTCTTAGAATTTGCATTCTAATGTGGAAGAGGCATATAGTGAACACATCAAGAATTACATAGACATAGCAATTACAGAATGTGATCATTCCCATGATACACATCATAGTTGGGGGCAGGGTCCTTTTTAGATAGGGGCAGTCAGCAAAGGGTCTCTGGGAGGATAGAAACCTGAGTGCATTTTAGAAGGCCACAGCTGGCCTCTTTGCTGGCTGCTGAGGCCATAAATGTGTGGCGTTTACTATACTTGATAGAATATGTGTGCCATCTGCACCGAAGAGTCAGAGTGCCCTGGAAACCCTGAGGGGACCCATAGTTGGTGCCTGCCTGAGCAGGAATGGAAAAACACAACACAGTTAATTTATTAAATGACTAGATTTTTCCTTGGTCATCTTACATTCATCAGCACCATGTTTTATTCATTTTCTTTTGCACAAAGATGGCCTAGAGAATACTTAACTACATGCAAGATTCTTGTCTTTTGCCATTCCACACAGAAATTCTTATAGCTATGTATAATCCTCATCAAACATGTAAAAGATGCATCCATAATGAAATTTTCTCTTCTATTATTACTTTATTGGTTTTTTTATTTTAAGATTTTATTTATTTATTTGACAGACAGAGAGATCACAAGTAGGCAGGGAAGCAGGCAGAGAGAGGGAGGAGGAAGTCGGCTCTCGATGTGGGGCTCGATCCGAGGACCCTGGGATCATGACTTGAGCCGAAGGCAGAGGCTTAACCCACTGAGCCACCCAGGTGCCCCTATTATTATTTTATTGTTAAGGACAACATGATTTAGGTAAAAAAAAAAAACTTTATAGAAATTAGTTTCATTTGCAAAAACTCTATGTATAGCATTTAAAATATATTAGATTGAAGGGAGAACATATGACTATCAAGTAACATGACTCCTGTAGAGTTTCCACTTAACATCTTATCCTTCCATTTTTATTAGTTGGACTGTCTTATTTTGTTTTTTTTTTAAAGCCTTATCAGTGGATCATATTTCTTAAATAGAAATACCTGAAAGATATATACACACAAAGCAGACTGAGATTTACAGCAGAAATAGGAGACTTCAGTGTCGCTCAAGCAAATGTCATTCACTCGTCCTTCCAACCATCCATCAGTATTTGTTCAGTCTACTAACCTAATAGGTAAAATATGCTGGAGCCAGAGCCACGTATGGCCCTGTCCCTGAGTGAACAGTGTTTATGATTTTTTCTTTGCAGACTAAGGCAACTCTCTTGAAGGTATGGAAATAGCTAGAATGTGGCTTGATAGTCTATAGTAAAGAGTTTGAAATTATCCAACCAAGGTGATAAAAATGGATGAACAGAACAAATTCTGGAGAACTACATAGGGTGGCTTACCTATAAACCCCAAAAGAAAACTATTCTACTAACGAACTTGAGTAAGGCATCTGATTACAATGAAGACATCACTATTTTCCCTATATTCTAGTTTAAAAACATGACAATTAAAAAGCATCTTGTTCAGGGGCACCTGGGTGGCTCAGTGGGTTAAGCCGCTGCCTTCGGCTCAGGTCATGATCCCAGGGTCCTCGGATCAAGCCCCGCATCTGGCTCTCTGCTCAGCAGGGAGCCTGCTTCCTCCTCTCTCTCTGCCTGCTGCTCTGCCTGCTTGTGATCTCTGTCAAATAAATAAATAAAATCTTAAAAAAAAAAGCATCTTGTTCAAAATAGCAAGAAAAATAGAACATATTTAAGTATTATCAGGAAATAGGACTTTAATCAAGTAAACTGTAAAATTTTTATGAGGAACATAAAGACTTGAACAAAAGCAGGGGAAATTGTTACTCTTGATGACAAGATTAAATGTTAGAATGCCACTTCTTTCTGAATTACTTTAAGACTTAAAGGAGGGGCACCTAGGTGGCTCAGCAGGTTAAGCCACTGCCTTGGGCTCAAGTCAAGATCAAATCCCATATCAGGCTTCCCCTGCTCTGCGGGGAGTCTGTTCCCCCTCTCCCTCTGCCTGCCATTTCCCCTGCTTGTGCTGTCTCTCTCTCTCTCTCTCAAATAAATAAATAAAATCTTTAAGATTTAAAAGGGATTTGAAGGGATTAGACAAAAGTATGCTAAAATCTAGTAGACCTCTAGATAAACAAGGACAATTAGAATTATTAAGTTAAGGGGTGGGGAAGTGTAGGGACTGGACTGCTGAGCATTAATATATATTCTAAGGCTATAAGAATTAAGATGGTTTAATGCTGGTTTAGGGATTAACCAAAGGCATCAATGGATTTAAATAGAATGTCTAGAAAAATATTCAGGCACATACACAGATTTAATCTATGATTATAGTTGCTCTCGGGAAAATGGCTAAGCATTCAAAATTAAGGCCTCTTTTTTATACCATGCAATCATATAATTCCAGATGGATTAAAGATTGAAATATAAAGAATAAAGTCATATTTTCAATTCAAGATGTTACATTTGGAACATATGCATTTACTTCTGCTCCCACCTAAACCCCACTTAAGTATGAGTAAAATTGATTTTTTTTAAAGGTTTAAACACCCACAGGAATGAAAAATGGGAGAGAAAGCTACAAAACTTTGAAAAACAAGGCAACAAAACTTCAGAAATCAGACCAGCTAGTGACTTGAGTGGGAAGGGTCCAGTGGGAGGAGCAGAGATATGGCCCTTTCAACACAGTGGAAACCCCCCAAGACTCAGGCCACTGGACGGGAGCAGAAAAGTGGGGTCAATTATACAAGGATTTAAATTTGTTAATAAGTTATTCTACCTCCTACACTATGAAGTTGCTTCCCTGCCCACCTAGGTGGAAGCCAGAGTTTCATGCTCTAGAGAGGGTCTTCTAGGAACAGCTGAAAACAGGTATTCAGTGAAAGTTACACAGTGAATATTGAGGCCTTACCCTTCTTCCCAAAACATACACAGCCAAATTGATGGATTCTAGGTGGGATGTTAGACACACCTTCCCTGAAGATTTGCCCAGACCAAGAGAAGAGATACAAAGATATCAAAATTGGAGGCTTCCCCCATAAAATGGTTTATTGACCTCTCTCTAGTAAACCTAAGACCACAGCTCTGCCTCTGGCTTAAGAGAAGTCCATTCTAGATTGGGGGATGGGGAGTCCTGCCTTCCATTGTTCACTCTAGGAAACATTTGCTGAATTGTTAACTCTGCCTCTAAGATGGGATGTCCCTGTGGAGAAGCCTTTGGCCCAAGCAAGCACTGATCCTTGGCCCCACTGGTCCCACTATGCTTGTAGGACAGATGTCCTGCAATGCAGGCAGCATGTACACTGCTCCTGGCCATCTGGTCACCCTCAGGGGCTCTCCCTGCTCTTCAGCAAGAACTTCCATAGCAATTATTTACACCTTTTCACTCTAATTCCTCAACCCTAAACCTCAACTTTAATCTCTTACTTTACTAAGAAATGGAGGCTGTCTTATGCCAATATCTCTTCATATCCAAGTTACTCTCATTTTCTTGACTCCTCTTATGTACAGAGAAGATGTGGCCTCTTCTCTAAACCTAAGGAGCCTACTTAACGATCCTGTTTCTTCCAACCTGCCCTGGAGCCTTGTCCAACCAATTACTTCTTGTCTTGCATCTTCAATTAATTCCCTCTGTCCACTTGTGAGACTGTGTGCAGTAGCACTGAGATGAGCCACTCAGCCTTCCTTTCAAAACTGAAGGACTTATTCTCCAGATACTGGGAGTGCTGGTGGAAGGTGGCCCTCAGCCATCAGCCCACTTCAGGAGTTGCCTCGGTGGAACGAAGTCACCATACTGTCACAACTCCTTCTCTGGGCAGCTCTTCTTTAATGACTGGCTCATGGTGGGAGCGGGAGATGGGGTGGATATTAAGACCCTGCCCTCTCACTGTAAATTGGGACAACAGTGAAGGGTCTTCCCTGCTTCAGAATTCCTCATGTGTTGGCTGAGGTCTTCAATGAAACTGCATCTCACCCAGCCTCTCCCTCAGTCCAATTCTGTCTATTGTCCTTGCCTCCCACAGTTCTTGAACCTGAGAGCATCTCTACAAGCTAGTGGCCATCTCAGAGTCTGTATCCCAGGCTCCCCTCTCTATGACAGCAAGTCTGTAAGTCATGGACATTTAATTAAAAAGTTTGATAGGGAGTAGCAAATTGCCCTTTCGAAAGGCTGTACAAATTTGTATTCCTATCAACAATCCAGAAAAGTGCCTCTTTTCCCACACCTTAACTGTCACTATTGGATATCAAATTTTCAAATATTTGCCATTCCCTAAGTAACAGATGGTATCTCCTTCTTGCTTGATTTGTATTTTTAAAATTATGAGTAAGAGAGAATATTTGCACATATTTATTGGCCCTTTATATTTCTTTCCTTTTTATTTGTTTGTTCTTTGACCATTCTTTTATTAGATGGCTATATATTGATTTTTTTGCATACAAAGATTGAATTTTACTATAAATAAATTGTGACTTAATACAAAATGAAAAAATGCTTTAAAAGTAACATATTCATTTGTTGCATAATCTGTGTGTTTAACATTTCTTTTTATTATGTTAGTCACATACAGTACGTCATTAGTTTTTGATGTAGTGTTCTAAGATTCATTGTTTACATATAACACCCAGTGCTCCATGCAATATGTACCCTCCTTAATACTCATCACTAGGCCAATCCATCCCCTACCCCTGACCCTCTAAAACCGTCAGTTGTTTCCCTGAGTCCATAGTCTCTCATAGTTCATCTTCCCCTCTGATTCCCACCCCCCATTTTTCCCTTCCTTCTCCTAATGTCCTCCGTGCTATTCCTTATGTTACACATATAAGTGAGACCATATGATAATTGACTCTCTCTGTTTGAGTTATTTCACTCAGCATAATCTCCTCCAGTCCCATCCATGTTGATACAAAAGCCAGGTATTCATCCTTTCTGATGACTGAGTAATATTCCACTGTACATATGGATTGCATCTTGTTTATCCATTCCTCTGTTGAAGGACATCTCTGCTTTTTCCATCTCTGCATATTCCAGAATATGCTGATATGAACGTAGGGGTATATACATCCCTTCTTTTCACTACATCTGTATCTTTGGGGTAAATATCCAGTAGTGCAATTGCCAGGTCACATGGTAGCTCTATTTTTATTTTTTTGAGGAACCTCCACACTGTTTTCCAAAGTGGCTACACAAACTTACATTCCCACCAACAGTGTAAGAGGGTTGGTTCCCTTTTCTCCACATCCTCCCCAACATTTGTTGTTTCTTGCCTTGTTAATTTTTGCCATTTTAACTGGTATAAGGTGGTATCTTAATGTGGTTTTGATTTGAATTTCACTGATGCCTAATGATGATGAACAGTTTTTCATGTGTGTTAGTCATTTGTATATCTTTTTTTGAGAAGTATCTGTTTATGTTTTCTGCCCATTTTTTGACTTATTTGTTCTTTGGGTGTTGAACTTGAGAAGTCCTTTATAGATCTTGGATATTGGCCCTTTGTCTGTAGTGTCATTTACAAATATCTTCTCCCTTTTGGTGGGTTGCCTCTTTGTTTTGTTGACTATTTCCTTTGCTGTGCAGAAGCTTTTAATCTTGATGAAGTCCGAAGAGTTCATTTTCACTTTTGTTTCCCTTGACTTTGGAGACATGTCTTGAAAGAAGTTGCTATGGTTGATGTCAAAGAGGTTACTGCCTATGTTCTCTTCTAGGATTTTGAAGGATTCCTGTCTCATATTGAAGTCTTTCATCCATTTTGAGTTTATCTTTGTGTATGGTGTAAACAAATGGTTCAGTTTCATTCTTCTGCATGTGGCTGTCCAATTTTCCCAACACCATTTGTTGAAGAGACCATCTTTTTTCCATTGGATATTTTTTCCTGCTTTGTCGAAGATTATTTGACCATAGAGTTTAGAGTCCATATTTGGGCTCTCTACTCTGTTCCACTGGTCTATGTGTCTGTTTTTGTGCCAGTACCATGCTGTCTTGGTGATCACAGCTTTGTAATATAGCTTTTCAGGCAACGTGATGCCCCCCATCTTGTTTTTCTTTTTCAGCATTTCCTTGGCGATTCGGGGTCCTTTTTGGTTCCATACGAATTATAGGGTTGTTTGTTCCAGCACTTTGAAAAATGCTGCTGGTATTTTGATCATGATGGCATTCAAAGTACAGATTGCTCTGGGCAGCATAGACATTTTAACAATGTTTATTCCTCTGATCCATCTTTTTGTGTCTTCTTGCATGTGTCAATTTGGCGTCAGTTTCTTGCCTGAGTATTCTGCAATTCCTAGAGTGTAGATCCTTCATCTCTTTGGTTAGGTTTATTCCAAGGTACCTTCTGGTTTTTGGTGCTATCATAAATGGAATCAATTCCCTAATTTCTCTTTCTGCAGTTTCATTATTAGTGTATAAGAAAGCAACTGATTTCTGTGCATTGATTTTGTATCCTGCCACATTACTGTAGGAATGTGTAGGAATTCTAGTAATTTGGAGATGGAGTCTTTTGGGTTTTCCACATAAATTATGTCATCTGTGAAGAGAGAGAGACTGACTTCTTCTTTGCCAATATGAATACCTTTTATTTCTTTTTGTTGTCTGATTGCTGTTGCTAGGACTTCTAGTACTATGTTGAACAATAGTGGCAAGACTGGACATTCTTGTCATGTTTCTGATCTTAAGGGAAAGGCTCTCAGCTTTTCCTCATTGAGAATGATCTTCACTATAGATTCTTCATAGGTAGATTTTATGAAGTTGAGGAATATTCCCTCTATCCCTATACTCTGAAGGTTTTAATTAGGAAAGGATGCTATATTTTGTCAAATGCCTTTTCTGCATCAATTGAGAGGATCATGTGGTTCTTCCCTTATTAATTTGTTCTGTTACATTGATTTGTGAATGTTGAACCACCTTTGCATCCCAGGGATAAATTGCACCTGGTAGTGATGGATAATCTTTTCAATGGACTGTTGGATCCTGTTAGCTAGTATCTTGTTGAGAATCTTGGCATCTGTATTCATCAGGGATATTGATCTGAAATTCTCCTTTTTGAAGGACTCTGTGCCTGGTTTTGGGATCAAGGTAATGCTGGCCTCATAGAAAGAGTCTGGAAGTTTTTCTTCTGTTTCTATTTTTGAAATATCTATTCTCCTGAAGCTATTATTTTCTTAGAATGTTTGGTAGAATTTCCCAGGGAATCCGCCAGGTCCTGGACTCTTGTTTTTTGGGAGGTTTTTGATTACTGGTTCAATCTTGTTACTGGTTATTGGTCTATTCAGGTTGTCAGTTTCTTCCTCTTTCAGTCTTGGAAGTTTATAGGTTTCCATAAATGCATCCATTTCTTCTAGGTTGTTTAACTTATTGGCATAGAGCTCTTGATGATTTCTGATGATTGTTTTTATTTCCTTGGAATTAGTCGTGATCTCACCCCTTTCATTTATAATTTTATTATTTGGGGTCTTTTCTTTCTTTTGGATAAGTCTGGCCAGTGGTTTATTGATCTTATTAATTCTTTCAAAGAATCATCTTCTGGTTTCATTGATGTGTTCTGCTATATTTCTGGCTTCTAACTCATTGATCTCTGTTCTAATCTTAATTATTTCTCTCCTCGTGCAGGACTTAGGCTTAATTTGCTGTTGATTCTCCAGTTCTTTAAAGTGTAAGGAGAGTTTGTATATTCGGGATTTTTCTATTTTTTTGAGTGAGGCTTCGATGGCTACATATTTCCCCCTTAGGACCGCCTTTGCTGTATCCCATAGGTTTTGAACTGATGTGTTTTCATTCTCATTGGTTTCCATGAATTGTTTAAGTTCTTCTTTGATTTCCTGGTTGACCCAAACATTCTTGAGCAGGATGGTCTTTAGCTTCCAAGTGTATGAATTTCTTCCAAACCTTTTCTTGTGATTGAGTTCCAGTTTCAAAGCATTGTGTTCTGAGAATACAATGTGCAAGGAATAATCTCTATCTTTTGGTATCAGTTGAGACCTGACTTGTGACCCAGGATGTAGTCTCTTCAGGAGAAAATTCCATGTGCACTTGAGAAGAATGAGTATTCTGTTGGGCGCCTGGGTGGTTCAGTGGGTTAAGCTGCTGCCTTCGGCTCAGGTCATGATTTCAGGGTCCTGGGATCGAGTCCCACATTGGGCTCTCTGCTCGGCAGGGAGCCTGCTTCCCTCTCTCTCTCTCTCTCTGCCTGCCTCTCCATCTACTTGTGATCTCTCTCTGTCAAATAAATAAATAAAATCTTTAAAAAAAAAAAAAGAATGAGTATTCTGTTTTAGGGTGGAATGTTCTGTATATATCTATGAGTTCCTTCTGGTCCAATGTGTCATTCAATGCTCTTGTTTATTGATTTTCTGCTTGGATGATCTATTACTGAGAGTGGCATGTTAAGATCTGCTACTATTAATGTATTCTTATTAATATGACTCTATCTTGATTAACAGTTTTTTTATGTAATTGGTTGCTCCCATGTTATGGGCATAGATATTTACAATTGTTAGATCCTATCCTTGGACAGACCCTTGAAGAGTGATACAGTGTCCTTCTTCATCTCTCATTACAGTCTTTGTTTTAAAATTCCTATTCTAAGATTTGGAAATTTCTCTAGTATTTAAAATTTAGCTTCATTGCCACTGCTATCACAAAGCTGTCCCTGAGTACCACCTTGTCTAGAAATTAACCCCATCCAGTTCCTTTCCTTTTATATTAAAATCCCATTGCTCATTACATTCTGAATCACAGTTATTTTTATCTTTCTCCAAACTCTTCCATTAGATTGTGAGTTACTGAAGGAAAAAACCTCCTTTTAGATATCTGTGTATGCATTCCAGTATCAGGGATATGCTTTGCATACAGTGCTACTTAAATATTTATTGAATCAAAATGAATTAACAGGTACAGTTTGATTATGCAGTCCTTAACTAATACTCTTCATGAAACAAGGAGGTAAAATTAAAACACTTTAGCTAGAACTCCTAGATCTGCCATCTCCAGACCAGAGCCATACCTGTAAAGGGCTGACTGCAGGAACAGCACACAATTCAAGTTTTAGGGCTTGTACCTTAGGGCTTGCAACATGACAGGTGACCAGAACACTCCCAGGTAAGTAGGTAGGTCAGGGAGATGGTTCCTAGCAACTGGGGTACCAGGCTTGGAAACATGGTAAAAAGTGGCTCTCCATCAGATACAAATACACATTGTAAACAGAGCTGAATCCCTGAACAGCACAACCATTCTGCCCCTACCAGTGACATAGATTTCTTCTTGACCATACTTCTGGTTGATAAAGTTCTTAATGATGTTGAAGACCAGCTACAAGCAGGTAGTCAGACTCTCAACTGGCTAAATACATGGAGTTATCATCCTAGATGGATTAGTCATTGCAACGTAGGGAGCCATTAGTACTGATTCACTGGTTACAGTTTCTCTCCTCTACTTCTCTCTTGAGCCCATTTAAACACAGCTTCCACCCACCAACACTGTTCTTAGTGAGATCATCAGTGACCAGTGTGTTGCTGCCACGTTTAATTCTTAGTCCGTTCTCACCTTACTTGACCTGCCAGCAGCATGGACCCTGTTGATCCCTCCCTGTTCCTGGAGGACTGCTTTTGACTCCTGGCACAGGATGCCCTTGTAGCTTTTCTAGATGCTGCTGCTTTTCTTTGCCGGTTCTTCCTTTGCTTCCTGGGCTTTGAACTTTGTGGTCCCCTAACGTAAAGCACACTCCTCAGAACCCTTTCCTTTTCTATATTCATTTTCTTGGCAATGCCATCCAGTTTTATGCCTTTCAGTACTGGCTACCTGCAGACAAATTCCAACCTTATCTTCTCCAGCCAAAGATCCAACTGCTGTACAACGTCTCATGTAGGTGTCTGCTAGTTAACTAGCTCAGTCAGCATTCCAAAACTGAACTTCTGATCTCCCCACCCCCAACCTGCTCTTCTCACAGTCTCTTCATTTCCATGAATCACGTCAACCAAGTAGTTTTCCACCAGTAACTCTGGTGTCATCCTTCAGTCTTCTCTTTTCCTCACACCATGTCCAGTCTGCCAGCAAATCTATTGACTGTATCTTCAAAATACATCCAGAATCTGACCATTTTTCACCCCCCCCCCAAGACACTGTTACTACCCTGAGCAAAATACAGAACTGTTCTGCTCTCTATGGACTATAACATACAGGGTTAATGTGTCAATCCGAGTTAAGAGTCTATATAAAGAACTTAATGCTGAGCAAAATGTGCTCAATATATTTTTATTATTTCTGGTTTCAGACAAGATTTCAAGGAGATAGGACCATTAAAATGGAAGCCATTGGCTCCTTTTCATGCAACTGAATTTTCTTGTTCAACACATGCAATTTCAAGTTTTAAGATTTTAACAGAGTTGAATAAAGTAAGATGTGTTACTGAGCTTAGCTTCTTAGAAGGAAAAACAAAAAAAAATTTGGCTTACCACAAAACTGTCCCAAGAGCCAAAGAAAGGGTTAAATAAATAGTACAATGGCAATTTGAGTCATTGGAATCCTCTAGCCTGAGTAAGAGTAATTTTCAGATAATCTGACACCTTTAGCCTACAAAATATTTTTAAATCAAGGTTACATGAGATTGTTACTTATGATATCACACAGCAATGTATGGCTCTGACTTCGCAACTTGAAAGAACTTGGGGAACAGGAGCAAACTGGTTGACTATTTCTACAGCAACATCTGGGTAATAGCCACCACTTGTACAAAACTGTCTCATACTGTTTACCTGTCATCTCACTTCATCGGTCATCCCAACTAATTGTTTATAGGTAGAAAGTCTGGAAAAGGGGCGCCTGGGTGGCTCAGTGGGTTAAAGCCTCTGCCTTTGGCTCAGGTCATGATCTCAGGATCCTGGGATCGAGCCCCGCATTAGGCTCTCTGCTTGGCGGGGAGCCTGCTTCCCTCTCTCTCTTTCTCTGCCTGCCTTTCTGCCTGCTTGTGATCTCTCTCTGTGTGTCAAATAAATAAAATCTTAAAAAAAAAAAAAAAGTCTGGAAAAATCTTTAGCAGTAATATCTGAAATGTCAACAATATTAAAATAAGCCTGAATGGTATAGGAAGCATCTCAGATAAGGCACAAATTAGACATACATATTTTGCTAATAAAAACCACTGCAGGGGCGCCTGGGTGGCTCAGTGGGTTAAGCTGCTGCCTTCGGCTCAGGTCATGATCTCGGGGTCCTGGGATCGAGTCCCGCATCAGGCTCTCTGCTCGGCAGGGAGCCTGCTTCCTCCTCTCTCT
>NC_081563.1:67467156-67467654 GCF_022355385.1 Mustela nigripes | reverse complement strand
CTTTAGGGTAAATACCCAGTAGTGCAATTGCTGGGTCATAGGGTAGTTCTATTTTCAACATTTTGAGGAACCTCCATGCTGTTTTCCAGAGTGGTTGCATCAGCTTGCATTCCCACCAACAGTGTAGGAGGGTTCCCCTTTCTCCACATCCTCGCCAGCATCTGTCATTTCCTAACTTGTTAACTTTAGCCATTCTGACTGGTGTGAGGTGATATCGCATTGTGGTTTTAATTTGTATTTCCGTGATGCCGAGTGATATGGAGCACTTTTTCATGTGTCTGTTGGCCATCTGGATGTCTTCTTTGCAGAAATGTCTGTTCATGTCCTCTGCCCATTTCTTGATTGGATTATTTGTTCTTTGGGTATTGAATTTGATCAGTTCTTTATAGATTTTGGACACTAGCCCTTTATCTGATATGTCGTTTGCAAATATCTTCTCCCATTCTGTCAGTTGTCTTTTGGTTTTGTTAACTGTTTCCTTTGCTGTGCAAAGGAAAC
>NC_081563.1:67464140-67467056 GCF_022355385.1 Mustela nigripes | reverse complement strand
TCAAGATCAAAAGCTTTTGCACAGCAAAGGCTTTTGATCTTGATGAAATCCCAATAGTTCATTTTTGCCCTTGCTTCCCTTGCCTTTGGTGATGTTCCTAGGAAGATGTTGCTGTGGCTGAGGTCGAAGAGGTTGCTACCTGTGTTCTCCTCAAGGATTTTGATGGAGTCCTTTCTCAAATTGAGGTCCTTTATCCATTTTGAGTCTATTTTCATGTGTGGTGTAAGGAAATGGTCCAATTTCATTTTTCTCCATGTGGCTGTTCAATTTTCCCAACACCATTTATTGAAGAGACTGTCTTTTTTCCACTGGACATTCTTTCCTACTTTGTTGAAGATTAGTTGACCATAGAGTTGAGGGTCTATTTCTGGGCTTTCTATTCTGTTCCATTGGTCTATGTGTCTGTTTTTGTGCCAGTACCATGCTGTCTTGATGACAGCTTTGTAATAGAGCTTGAAGTCCAGAATTGTGATGCCACCAACTTTGGCTTTCGTTTTCAATATTCCTTTGGCTATTTGAGGTCTTTTCTGGTTCCATATACATTTTAGGATTATTTGTTCCATTTCTTTGAAAAAAATGGGTGGTAGTTTGATAGGGATTGCATTAAACGTGTAGATTGCTTTAGGTAGCATAGACATTTTCACAATATTTGTTCTTGCAATCCAGGAGCATGGAACATTTTTCCATTTCTTTGTGTCATTCTCAGTTTCTTTCATGAGTACTTTATAGTTTTCTGAGTATAGATTCTTTGCCTCTTTGGTTAGGTTTATTCCTAGGTATCTTATGGTTTTGGGTGCAATTGTAAATGGGATCGACTCCTTAATTTCTCTTTCTTCTTTCTTGTTGTTGGTGTAGAGAAATGCAACTGATTTCTGTGCATTAATTTTATATCCTGACACTTTACTGAATGCCTGTACAAGTTCTAGCAGTTTTGGAGTGGAGCCTTTTGGGTTTTCCACATATAGTATCATATCATCTGCGAAGAGTGATAGTTTGACTTCTTCTTTGCTGATTTGGATGCCTTTAATTTCCTTTTGTTGTCTGATTGCTGCGGCTAGGACTTCTAGTACTATGTTGAATAGCAGTGGTGATAATGGACATCCCTGCCATGTTCCTGACCTTAGTGGAAAAGCTTTCAGTTTTTCTCCATTGAGAATGATATTTGTGGTGGGTTTTTCATAGATGGCTTTGATAACATTGAGGTATGTGTCCTCTATCCCTAGACTTTGAAGAGTTTTGATCAGGAAGGGATGCTGTACTTTGTCAAATGCTATTCAGCATCTATTGAGAGTATCCTATGGTTCTTGTTCTTTCTTTTATTGATGGTGTTGTATCACATCGATTGATTTGCGGAGTTGAACCAACCTTGCAGCCCTGGAATAAATCCCACTTGGTCGTGGTGAATTATCCTTTTAATGTACTGTTGAATCCTATTGGCTAGTATTTTGGTGAGAATTTTCACATCTGTGTTCATCAAGATTATTGGTCTGTAGTTCTCTTTTTTGTTGGGATCTTTGTCTGGTTTTGGGATCAAGGTGATGCTGGCCTCATAAAATGAGTTTGGAAGTTTTCTTTCCATTTCTATTTTTTGGAACAGTTTCACGAGAATAGGAATTAGTTCTTCTTTGAATGTTTGGTAGAATTCCTCTGGCAAGCCGTCTGGCCCTGGGCTTTTGTTTGTTTGGAGATTTTTGATGACTGTTTCAATCTCCTTACTGGGTTATGGGTCTGCTCAGGTTTTCTGTTTCTTCCTGATTCAGTTGTGGTAGTTTATATGTCTCTAGAAATGCATCCATTTCTTCCAGATTGTCAAATTTGTTGGCATAGAGTTGCTCATAGTATGTTCTTATAATGGTCTGTATTTTGTTGGTGTTAGTTGTGATCTCTCCTCTTTCATTCATGATTTTATTTATTTGGGTCCTTTCTCTTTTCTTTTTGATAAATCTGGCCAGAGGTTTATCAATCTTATTAATTCTTTCAAAGAACCAACTCCTAGTTTCGTTGACTAGTTCTATTGTTTTTTTGGTTTCTATTTCATTGATTTCTGCTCTGATCTTTATGATTTCTCTTCTCCTGCTAGGTTTAGGGTTTCTTTCTTGTTCTTTCTCCAGCACCTTTAAGTGTAGGGTTAGGTTGTGTACCTGAGACCTTTCTTGTTCCTTGAGAAAGGCTTGTGTTGCTATATATTTTCCTCTCAGGACTGCCTTTGTTGTGTCCCACAGATTTTGAACCGCTGTGTTTTCATTATCATTTGTTTCCATGAATTTTTTCAATTCTTCTTTAATTTCCTGGTTGACCCATTCATTCTTGAGAAGGCCCATTCATTCTTGAGAAGGATGCTGTGTAGTCTCCATGTATTTGGGTTCTTTCCAAATTTCCTCTTGTGATTGAGTTCTGGCTTCAGAGCATTGTGGTCTGAAAATATGCAGGGAATGATCCCAATCTTTTGATACCAGTTGAGACCTGATTTAGGACCCAGGATGTGATCTATTCGGGAGAATGTTCCATGTGCACTAGAGAAGAATGTGTATTCTGTTGCTTTGGGATGAATTGTTCTGAATATATCTGTGATGTCCATCTGGTCCAGTGTGTCATTTAAGGCCTTTATTTCCTTTTTGATCTTTTGCTTGGATGATCTGTCCATTTCAGTGAGGGCAGTGTTAAAGTCCCCTACTATTATTGTATTATTGTTGATGTGTTATTAATTGGTTTATATAGTTGGCTGCTCCCATGTTGGGGGCATAGATATTTAAAATTGTTAGATCTTCTTGTTGGACAGACCCTTTAAGTATGCTATAATGTCCTTCCTCTTCTCTTATTATAGTCATTGGCTTAAAATCTAATTGATCTGACATAAGAATTGCCACTTTTGCTTTCTTCTGATGTCCATTAGCATGGTAAATTCTTTTCCACCCC
>NC_081563.1:67463057-67464040 GCF_022355385.1 Mustela nigripes | reverse complement strand
TATATTGTCTCTGTTCCTTTCTGATCTACCACTTATAGGCTCTCTCTCTTTGCTTAGAGGACCCCTTTCAATATTTCCTGTAGAGCTGGTTTGGTGTTTGCAAATTCTTTCAGTTTTTGTTTGTCCTGGAAGCTTTTAATCTCTCCTTCCATTTTCAATGATAGCCTAGCTGGATATAGTATTCTTGGCTGCATGTTTTTCTCGTTTAGTGCTCTGAATAGATCATGCCAGCTCTTTCTGGCCTGCCAGGTCTCTGTGAATAAGTCTGCTGCCAATTTAATATTTTTACCATTGTATGTTACAGACTTCTTTTCCCGGGCTGCTTTCAGGATTTTCTCTTTGTCACTAAGACTTGTAAATTTTACTATTAGTTGACGGGGTGTGGACCTATTCTTATTGATTTTGTGGGGGATTAATCTGCACCTCCTGGATTTTGATGCTCATTCCCTTTGCCATATTGGGGAAATTCTCTCCAATAATTCTCTCCAGTATACTTTCTGCTCCTGTCTCTCTTCTTCTTCTGGAATCCCAATTATTCTAATGTTGTTCCGTCTTATGGTGTCACTTATCTCTTGAATTCTCCCCTCATGGTCCAGTAGCTGTTTGTCCCTCTTTTGCTCAGCTTCTTTATTCTCTATCATTTGGTCTTCTATATTGCTAATTCTTTCTTCTGCCTCATTAATCCTAGCAGTAAGAGCCTCCATTTTTTATTGCACCTCATTAAGCTTTTTTGATTTCAACTTGGTTAGATTTTAGTTCTTTTATTTCTCCCGAAAGGGCTTTTATATCTCCCAAGAGGGTTTCTCTAATATCTTCCATGCCTTTTTCAAGCCCGGATAGAACCTTGAGAACCGTCATTCTGAACTCTAGATCTGACATATTACCAATGTCTGTATTGATTAGGTCCCTAGCCTTCAGTACTGCCTCTTGTTCTTTTTTTTGTGGTGAATTTTTCCACCTTGTCATTTTGTCCAGATAAGAGT
>NC_081563.1:67429551-67462957 GCF_022355385.1 Mustela nigripes | reverse complement strand
CCAAGTTCACCTACCAAGGAGTGTAGTTTCAATACCAAGGAGAGCAGCGGAATCCCAGAGGAGAAAGCAAAGCACGGAACTCATGGCTTTCTCCCCATGATTATTTAGTCTTGTAGTTTATTTATTTTTCGTTTTCAATTTTTTTTTCTTCTGCTAAATTTTTTTAACTTTTACCCTTTTCTTTTTAAACTTTTTTTAACTGGTTTATCTAATATATATATATATTTTTCTTTTTTATACTTTTTCTTTATTCATTTTCTTTTTTTAATTTTTTCTTTTCTTTGCTTTTTTAATTTTTCTTTCTTTCTGAATTTCTTTTTATCCCCTTTCTCCCGCCTCATGATTTGGTATCTCTTCTGATTTGGTTAAAGCATATTTTCCTGGGGTTGTTGCCACCCTTTGAGTATTTTACTTGCTCCTTCATATACTCTTATCTGGACAAAATGACAAGGTGGAAAAATTCACCACAAAAAAAAGAACAAGAGGCAGTACTGAAGGCTAGGGACCTAATCAATACAGACATTGGTAATATGTCAGATCTAGAGTTCAGAATGACGGTTCTCAAGGTTCTATCCGGGCTTGAAAAAGGCATGGAAGATATTAGAGAAACCCTCTTGGGAGATATAAAAGCCCTTTCGGGAGAAATAAAAGAACTAAAATCTAACCAAGTTGAAATCAAAAAAGCTTAATGAGGTGCAATAAAAAATGGAGGCTCTTACTGCTAGGATTAATGAGGCAGAAGAAAGAATTAGCAATATAGAAGACCAAATGATAGAGAATAAAGAAGCTGAGCAAAAGAGGGACAAACAGCTACTGGACCATGAGGGGAGAATTCAAGAGATAAGTGACACCATAAGACGGAACAACATTAGAATAATTGGGATTCCAGAAGAAGAAGAGAGACAGGAGCAGAAAGTATACTGGAGAGAATTATTGGAGAGAATTTCCCCAATATGGCAAAGGGAATGAGCATCAAAATCCAGGAGGTGCAGATTAATCCCCCACAAAATCAATAAGAATAGGTCCACACCCCGTCAACTAATAGTAAAATTTACAAGTCTTAGTGACAAAGAGAAAATCCTGAAAGCAGCCCGGGAAAAGAAGTCTGTAACATACAATGGTAAAAATATTAAATTGGCAGCAGACTTATTCACAGAGACCTGGCAGGCCAGAAAGAGCTGGCATGATCTATTCAGAGCACTAAACGAGAAAAACATGCAGCCAAGAATACTATATCCAGCTAGGCTATCATTGAAAATGGAAGGAGAGATTAAAAGCTTCCAGGACAAACAAAAACTGAAAGAATTTGCAAACACCAAACCAGCTCTACAGGAAATATTGAAAGGGGTCCTCTAAGCAAAGAGAGAGAGCCTATAAGTGGTAGATCAGAAAGGAACAGAGACAATATACAGTAACAGTCACCTTACAGGCAATACAATGGCACTAAATTCATATCTCTCAATAGTTACCCTGAATGTTAATGGGCTCAATGCCCCAATCAAAAGACACAGGGTATCAGAATGGATAAAAAAACAAAACCCATCTATATGTGCCTACAAGAAACCCAAAGACACCTCCAGATTTAAAGTGAGGGGGTGGAAAAGAATTTACCATGCTAATGGACATCAGAAGAAAGCAAAAGTGGCAATTCTTATGTCAGATCAATTAGATTTTAAGCCAATGACTATAATAAGAGAAGAGGAAGGACATTATAGCATACTTAAAGGGTCTGTCCAACAAGAAGATCTAACAATTTTAAATATCTATGCCCCCAACATGGGAGCAGCCAACTATATAAACCAATTAATAACACATCAACAATAATACAATAATAGTAGGGGACTTTAACACTGCCCTCACTGAAATGGACAGATCATCCAAGCAAAAGATCAAAAAGGAAATAAAGGCCTTAAATGACACACTGGACCAGATGGACATCACAGATATATTCAGAACAATTCATCCCAAAGCAACAGAATACACATTCTTCTCTAGTGCACATGGAACATTCTCCCGAATAGATCACATCCTGGGTCCTAAATCAGGTCTCAACTGGTATCAAAAGATTGGGATCATTCCCTGCATATTTTCAGACCACAATGCTCTGAAGCCAGAACTCAATCACAAGAGGAAATTTGGAAAGAACCCAAATACATGGAGACTACACAGCATCCTTCTCAAGAATGAATGGGCCTTCTCAAGAATGAATGGGTCAACCAGGAAATTAAAGAAGAATTGAAAAAATTCATGGAAACAAATGATAATGAAAACACAGCGGTTCAAAATCTGTGGGACACAACAAAGGCAGTCCTGAGAGGAAAATATATAGCAACACAAGCCTTTCTCAAGGAACAAGAAAGGTCTCAGGTACACAACCTAACCCTACACTTAAAGGTGCTGGAGAAAGAACAAGAAAGAAACCCTAAACCTAGCAGGAGAAGAGAAATCATAAAGATCAGAGCAGAAATCAATGAAATAGAAACCAAAAAAACAATAGAACTAGTCAACGAAACTAGGAGTTGGTTCTTTGAAAGAATTAATAAGATTGATAAACCTCTGGCCAGATTTATCAAAAAGAAAAGAGAAAGGACCCAAATAAATAAAATCATGAATGAAAGAGGAGAGATCACAACTAACACCAACAAAATACAGACCATTATAAGAACATACTATGAGCAACTCTATGCCAACAAATTTGACAATCTGGAAGAAATGGATGCATTTCTAGAGACATATAAACTACCACAACTGAATCAGGAAGAAACAGAAAACCTGAGCAGACCCATAACCCAGTAAGGAGATTGAAACAGTCATCAAAAATCTCCAAACAAACAAAAGCCCAGGGCCAGACGGCTTGCCAGAGGAATTCTACCAAACATTCAAAGAAGAACTAATTCCTATTCTCGTGAAACTGTTCCAAAAAATAGAAATGGAAAGAAAACTTCCAAACTCATTTTATGAGGCCAGCATCACCTTGATCCCAAAACCAGACAAAGATCCCAACAAAAAAGAGAACTACAGACCAATAATCTTGATGAACACAGATGTGAAAATTCTCACCAAAATACTAGCCAATAGGATTCAACAGTACATTAAAAGGATAATTCACCACGACCAAGTGGGATTTATTCCAGGGCTGCAAGGTTGGTTCAACTCCGCAAATCAATCGATGTGATACAACACCATCAATAAAAGAAAGAACAAGAACCATAGGATACTCTCAATAGATGCTGAATAGCATTTGACAAAGTACAGCATCCCTTCCTGATCAAAACTCTTCAAAGTCTAGGGATAGAGGACACATACCTCAATGTTATCAAAGCCATCTATGAAAAACCCACCACAAATATCATTCTCAATGGAGAAAAACTGAAAGCTTTTCCACTAAGGTCAGGAACATGGCAGGGATGTCCATTATCACCACTGCTATTCAACATAGTACTAGAAGTCCTAGCCGCAGCAATCAGACAACAAAAGGAAATTAAAGGCATCCAAATCAGCAAAGAAGAAGTCAAACTATCACTCTTCGCAGATGATATGATACTATATGTGGAAAACCCAAAAGGCTCCACTCCAAAACTGCTAGAACTTGTACAGGCATTCAGTAAAGTGTCAGGATATAAAATTAATGCACAGAAATCAGTTGCATTTCTCTACACCAACAACAAGAAAGAAGAAAGAGAAATTAAGGAGTCGATCCCATTTACAATTGCACCCAAAACCATAAGATACCTAGGAATAAACCTAACCAAAGAGGCAAAGAATCTATACTCAGAAAACTATAAAGTACTCATGAAAGAAACTGAGAATGACACAAAGAAATGGAAAAATGTTCCATGCTCCTGGATTGCAAGAACAAATATTGTGAAAATGTCTATGCTACCTAAAGCAATCTACACGTTTAATGCAATCCCTATCAAACTACCACCCATTTTTTTCAAAGAAATGGAACAAATAATCCTAAAATGTATATGGAACCAGAAAAGACCTCAAATAGCCAAAGGAATATTGAAAACGAAAGCCAAAGTTGGTGGCATCACAATTCTGGACTTCAAGCTCTATTACAAAGCTGTCATCAAGACAGCATGGTACTGGCACAAAAACAGACACATAGACCAATGGAACAGAATAGAAAGCCCAGAAATAGACCCTCAACTCTATGGTCAACTAATCTTCAACAAAGTAGGAAAGAATGTCCAGTGGAAAAAAGACAGTCTCTTCAATAAATGGTGTTGGGAAAATTGAACAGCCACATGGAGAAAAATGAAATTGGACCATTTCCTTACACCACACATGAAAATAGACTCAAAATGGATAAAGGACCTCAATTTGAGAAAGGACTCCATCAAAATCCTTGAGGAGAACACAGGTAGCAACCTCTTCGACCTCAGCCACAGCAACATCTTCCTAGGAACATCACCAAAGGCAAGGGAAGCAAGGGCAAAAATGAACTATTGGGATTTCATCAAGATCAAAAGCTTTTGCACAGCAAAGGAAACAGTTAACAAAACCAAAAGACAACTGACAGAATGGGAGAAGATATTTGCAAACGACATATCAGATAAAGGGCTAGTGTCCAAAATCTATAAAGAACTGATCAAATTCAATACCCAAAGAACAAATAATCCAATCAAGAAATGGGCAGAGGACATGAACAGACATTTCTGCAAAGAAGACATCCAGATGGCCAACAGACACATGAAAAAGTGCTCCATATCACTCGGCATCACGGAAATACAAATTAAAACCACAATGCGATATCACCTCACACCAGTCAGAATGGCTAAAGTTAACAAGTTAGGAAATGACAGATGCTGGCGAGGATGTGGAGAAAGGGGAACCCTCCTACACTGTTGGTGGGAATGCAAGCTGATGCAACCACTCTGGAAAACAGCATGGAGGTTCCTCAAAATGTTGAAAATAGAACTACCCTATGACCCAGCAATTGCACTACTGGGTATTTACCCTAAAGATACAAACGTAGTGATCCGAAGGGGCACATGCACCCGAATGTTTATAGCAGCAATGTCCACAATAGCCAAACTATGGAAAGAACCTAGATGTCCATCAACAGATGCATGGATAAAGAAGAGGTGGTATATATACACAATGGAATACTATGCAGCCATCAAAAGAAATGAAATCTTGCCATTTACGACGATGTGGATGGAACTAGAGGGTATCATGCTTAGTGAAATAAGTCAAGTGGAGAAAGACAACTATCATATGATCTCCCTGATATGAGGAAGTGGAGATGCAACAGAGGGGGTTAAGGGGATAGGAGAAAATAAATGAAACAAGATGGGATTGGGAGGGAGACAAACCATAAGGGACTCTTAATCTCACAAAACAAACTGAGGGTTGCTGGGGCGAGGGGATTGGGGGAAGGGAGGTTGGGTTATGGACATTGGGGAGGGTATGTGCTATGGTGAGTGCTGTGAAGTGTGTGAACCTGGTGATTCACATACCTGTACCCCGGGGGATAAAAATATGTTTATAAAGAATAAAAAATTGGGGCCCCTGGGTGGCTCAGTGGGTTAAGCCACTGTCTTCGGCTCAGGTCATGATCTCAGGGTCCTGGGATCGAGTCCCACATCAGGCTCTCTGTTCATCAGGGGGCCTGCTTCCCTTCCTCTCTCTCTGCCTGCCTCTCTGCCTACTTGTGATCTCTCTCTGTCAAATTAATAAATAAAATCTTTTTAAAAAATTAAAATAAAAAAATAAATAAAATGCAAAAAAAAAACCCCAACAACACCAAAAAACACAAAACTTTCACGAAACCAAAAAGAAAAAAAAAAAAAGATAGCTCTTTTTGTTTTTAAAATATGAATAGTGCCTCCATTCCAAAACAAATACGCCCTTAACTCGGTGATGTATCTTCAGTCTTTGTGTATATCTCCTCACTCTTATCCCCAGCAGCCTCTCTTCCCTGTCCTCTCACTTCATCTCAAACTTCCTTTCACCACCTCTTAAAGGTCTCTGACTCATTTAGCCTTTAGCAGCAATAAATAAGGATCCTATGGCTACTGTATCACCACATCTGGATCGCAGCTCCTGACATCACCTTTCTCAAGACACCTATAAACTAGTAAAGAAAATTAGTGCCTTGATTTTTGAGATTTTTACATTTTATATTTCCATTCTCAAACCCATTTCTTTTCCTTAGTATCTCAAGGTAAGGATGGATTCAGCTAATAGTTTGGTTTTAACTCAGTCCTGACTGAGAGTCATTCATTAACTTTTGTAAGAAATATGGGAACTTCACTAACCTGGATTTCTGGACCAGACTTATATCCCTCAGGTAGGCCTGGGCTATTAATATCTTTAAAATCCCCTCATGGTTTATAAAACAAAATAGTCTTAAAACTGGCCACATAGGGTTTTATTACATGACATTAATACATATTTGACTACATTAATTTCTGCCTCAAGAAGATCTCCCATTAAAAAAAAAAAAAGAAGATCTCCCATTCACACACAGTGCCCTGGTATGCTAGCGATTTTATGATATGAACATTGGATGTTACTGATGTGAAGACAGGTCATTAAAAGCAATCTCTATTTAAATGTCAAGTTAAATCACAATTACACATAAACTCACATGGCAAAAGAACTTTGTGGCTGAGATGAAGTAAAACATCTCCGGTAGAGGACTATCCAGGATTATCTAGGTGGGCCCAATGTAATCATACCCATCTACCAAAGAGGGAGGCAGGAAAGTCAGAGCAAGATTTAAAGATGCCATGCTGCTGGCTTTCAAGAGGAAGGGGCCACGAGCCGTGGAAAGTAGGCAGTTTCTAGAAGCTGGAAAAGGCAAGGAACTGGATTTTCCTTTAGATAGTCCAGAAGGAAACCAGCCTTGCTAATAGCCAATGGGCCTGATTTTGGACTTCTGAGGTCAAAAAGTGTTGACAATAAAATTGTGTTGCTTTAAGTTAAGTGTTTAAATTTGTGGTAATTTGTAATATCAGAAATAGGAAACTAACAGGATAAACTATACCTCAACAAACCAAAGTTTAAAGAAAGAAGATAATGAAATAATATGATAGTGAAGAAAAGTGCGGTTTGACTAAACCAACTGTCCTGGGTCAGAAACCTGGCTATGGTAAGGTTTGCTTACTTACTTGCTTACCATTTGCTTACTATGTAATCTCAGATATGTGAATTACTTCTTTGTGGTATGTTATCATCCATAAAATATTTCTAATGCTACCTCCTAGAAACTGTTCTACAGATTAAAGGCTATAACTTACATAAAACACTTAGCTCATCCCTAGCACTTCACACACTTTAAATAAATGGTAGCTATTATTTTATAGAGAGTATCATGGGAAATTTTTATAGTAGAATATGTGACACAAATACGATATTATAGATTTCTCCAGTATCTGCCAAACACTCCTAAGTGGCTATAATCTGATCCAATCTAGGAAAATAACTACTTGGATTCCTTTTCTATTTATATATTGTTTGTATGCAACAGTTATCTGGGAGAATAGTCTCAGGTTACTGCTTTTAACTATTGGATTATAAAAAATATTAGACTGGAATATGTCACATCCTTTACGTAGTCTGTGCCCAAATTATCCTGCAAAACAGCTTCTGAATCTAAATCTGTATTTGTATATAAGGAACATACGTCCAACCTGCTTTTCTGGCCCTTTTCTGGGATCTATGTAGGGAACTGGTTCATTCAATGTTCTTGCATTTGTATGAATGAATTTTGCATAATATATACGTCCTCTCCCAACAAATGGTTTTGAATGTTGTATACTTTTTCCAGGTTGTTTGATTTCTTCTTTTTTTCCAGTTACATACACTATACCACCATCTTCTATTTTATGCTCTCTGAAAAATAGAATTACATAATAAGTAATGTATCCCAATGAACATTTTAGGACTGTGTCATAATTGATAAAATAAAAATTAATATATTTCATGTATCAGTCAAGACAATTTAAGTTTTATTAATAGTTATAAGGGACTTATGCAATTAAAATATGGAAGGGTATCTTCTCATTTTAAATCATATAAAAGATAAAGGGATTTGTGTTAATTATGATTATTCATAATAATACACCAGCACAATGTACAGACTTTCACTTGCTTGGAATAAAAAAGGAGTAGTGATTTTATCATGGTTACAGATCCTGTTTGGAACATGTATTCATGAAGGTAAGTTACATGCTAATTTTAACTCACCTTTTTTAAAAGTTAGTTATTTAGGGGGTGCCTGGGTGGTTCAGTAGGTTGAATGACTGACTCCTGATTTCAGCTCAGGTCATGATCTTGGGGTCCAGGGATCAAGCCCAGCTCTTGATTCTGACTCAGTTCATGATCTTGAGACTTCATGATCCAGCCTAGGGTCAGGCTCCTTGCTCAGTGGGTGGGAGTCTGCTTGAGATTCTCTATCTCCCTTTCTCCCTGTCCCTCCCTCCCCCACCCCACACACTCTCTCTCTAAAATAAATGAATGAATCTTTAAAAAAAAAAAAAGGGTTAGTTACTTAGTAAATTCAGTCACCTGGACAAGGATAGCTATTTAATTTTAAAAGTTCACCTGGCAAACTTATAAAAGGTACCAAATGACCACTATTATTTATCTTTTCAGGAAAATACCACTGTGAAGGCATGAGAACACTCACTTCAATCTCATCACTTTTTGCTTTTAATAACTAGACTGGTACCAAAGTGAACATTATAGAATTTTTTTAAATATTAAAAAATGTTTAGAAGCAATTTATAGAAATTTTCTCCTTTTAAATAAAGAGTGGTAGACATGATAAAAGGCAGTATTTTAAAATTTCACATACTTGGAAAGTAAAGGAAAGAATGAAATAGATTAATGTGAATACTTTTTACATAGAAGCTTTTAAAATTAAAGCCCTGACCTATGGAAGGTAAGTAAATAAGATTACAAATTTATAGAGAAAATGAGCAGTTCTGCTTAGTCTTGGCCCTGAAAATATAACCCCTCCATTACTTCAAAACAAAGTCAGGTTCATCTTTTCTATCATATCATTTTTTAATGAAAACCCCCAAATGCATTTGTGTTGCATTTATAGTGAATACTGCTTCCTCATCAGCTCTGAGGCTGCAGGACCCAGCTCCAGCTAATCTCTTCCAAGGCAATGAGACCACTCTCCCCTCAGTTCTCCAGACAGCACACCTGCTTTCAGTTCCCGGACACACCAGTTATTTTCCTTCAGGACGTGTGCACACAGTGTCCCCTCTGCCTGGGCAGTTCTTCCGTGGGTCCCTGCACCACTGGTCCATTATCTTTAAGTCTCTGCTTAACAGCCATCTCCTCAGAAGCTTTTCCTAGATTTCCCCCTTTCTGCCCCATGTAGTCTCTATTTTAGTACTTTCTTTCAGAATACCATGACTTATAATTTATGTATCCAGTTTTGTTTTGTTTTTTTGGTAAGCACTACAAATACCCTTTACTGGTCAGTAGCTCTCCATAAGGGTGAATGAAGACTGTGTTTCTTTCATCATTATGTAGCTACCTGGGGAAGCATCCTGTTCATCACAGTTACATGGGCCGCCATTATAGTATTTGCATATTCTGGTCAATCTGCTGGGTTATTTTTTAGTCTGGTTTAGTGTAACTGTATACACCCAACCCCCACTCCAATATAGATACAAACAACATTCAGCACCCTTGGACCCTACCTCCCTGCTGCCCAACACAAATTGCTCTCTGTAAAGGTTTTGGAAAGACTGATTACCAGTCGAGTGTGAGTAACTTCTAAGGCTTTTTCTATTACCTTTAAATAAACACTTATATCTCTGGAAAGGTCATGATTGATTTTATTATAGACATCTGACATCAGTTTTTCCATCTGCTTCTCATGGTTGTAACTCAGCAATATACTTGCACTGGCATCACATCCTTGAAGGGACGGACTGTGGCTCTATGGTTGCATGCATATGCATTCGTTCAATTAAATATTTGGGGTGTGAGTAGCTATAGATTAACACATAAATGTGAAGTATATGATTCTTTAGTAATTTCTTAATAGAAGGAAACACAAAAATGGGCAGTGAAGAAAGGCAGACAGAGCTGGAATCTCAACTCTGCCATTTAACACCTGAGCCTTGATTTCCTCCTTGGCATGGTAAGGCCAAGAATACCTATTAAGAGAGATGTGACAATAACGTTGAATAATTCATTCTTTCAATAGATTATTTATTGAATTTTGTGCCTGGTGCTGCTCAAGGCACTGAGGATACAGGAGTGACAAAACAAAAATTCCTGCCCTCGCAGAGCTTACATCCTAGTGAGGGAAGGTAGAAGAGAAATCAAATAATAAGTAAAACATAGTCTTTTGGGTGGTGTTAAGTGCTAAGGACAACAACAGAGCAGGGAATGGGGAAAAGGAGTGCATGTATGTGGGAGGGTGGCTGCATTTTCAGACAGGGTGGAGGCTGCATTATGAAGGTGGCAACTGAAAAAAAGAAAGAGGGGAGCGAGCTAAGAGGATATTTGAGGAAGGGCATTCTAGCAGAGTGAACTGTAATTGCCAAAGTATGGCAACAGAAGCACCTGGCCTTAGGTGCTTCTCTAAGTGTGGTCCCAGAAGGAGCTGCATTGTCATCCATTTTACCTTGATAGTACAAATTCACGGGTTCCATCCCATCCCGAGATAGGTTCCCAGGAAACTTAACCAGCTCTCCAAGTGATTCTTGAAGTATGTTGAGAACCACTCTTCTAGTGACAAAAATACAGGCTTTGGAAGCAGATACCCCTGGCCATGTTGGTATTAAACTCTAACACCTTGGTCAATAGTTCTCAAAATTTAGCATACATCAGAATCACCTGAAGGCTTGTTAAAACCCAGATTATTTATTGTTCTCAACTCCAGATTTCTGATTCAGTATATCTGTGGTGGGAAGCCTGTAAGAATATGAGTTTCTAGTAAATTCTCAGATGATGCTGGATTGGGGCGGGAGTGGGGTGGGGTGGGGTGGAGAGCACACTTGAAGAATCACTGCTAGCGAGGAGGCCTGCGTGCTGGAGCAGGGTGCAGTCAGAGGGCAAGCAGCAGATAAGACCAGGTAAAGGAAAAGGGGCAGTTTGTGGCGGTCTCACAGGCCACTGCAAGGACCTTAGCTCTTACTCTGCAAGGGCCCATGGAGAATAGTGATCTAACCTACGCTGTAAAAAAAAAGAAGGAAAAAAAAAAAAGACCTCTCAGACTGCTAAGTGGATAACGCACAGAGGCAAGGGGAGCAGCAGAGACTGTTACAACATCCAGGTAAAAAACGCTGGGCCAGCGTGCGGATGATGCTGGAATTCTGGATAAAGCCTAAAGAATTTGCTAATAATTTAGATGTGGGGAGTTAGGAGTGGAAGATTCCATGGGACTTGAAGACTGTTGGGCCCGGCAGCGCTTGTAAAGCGCCTGACACACAGTGGGTGCCGGGTAAGCAGTGTGTTTTAAAAAGTATTCCGGTAAGCGCTCAACTACTAGAGATAGGATGGAAGAGGAAAAGCTCTGATAGCGCTCCGAGGACCCACCCCTCGGGTCTCACTTCACCCTCCCCGAAGGAAGGAAATAGTTTCAGAAGGGGAAATAGAAAACCAAACCCCAGCACTTACTGCTGCTTATCCTCCTTTTCCTCCATGGGCTCCTGCGGCCTGACACGAGGCAGCGAGGAGCCTCACGGGAAGATCTGGGACTAAGCCCTGCCTGGAAAGGGGCGCGCGGAGGGCCGGGACTGTGACTCGTGCGTTGCTAAGCGACGGCGGGCTCCCGGCGCGCGGCCTTGGAAACCGGCAAGGGGGCGGAGCCGGAGCGCGCAGGCGCAATAATCCGGATGGGCTCCGCAAGCTTGCGGGTGCGGCCGCCTGACCAGGCGGGGGCAGGTGGTTGGGTCTATGGGCGTCTTTTCCGGACCCGCCCCGGGCTGAACGCTGTGTGTTTGAACTTGGCCTTTCCTATCGGTCCGGGCGGAGTATTTATCAAGGCCCACGCTGGCCTTGGCGATCAAAAAGGGGCGGTTCCCAGAGCCTCCCCCGCGGCCCTAGGCTCTGGTGCTGGAGGCTGTATTGCTTGCGTATCCGCGGAGCCTCGCAGGAGGCCTCCCCGGCGCTGCCCACGTCTGCCGGAGCTGGCTCCAAAAGTGCACGCAGGCAGGAGAGAAGCTTGTTTACGTGAACCGTTAAATACTGTGCAAGTAATGATTGCTGCTCCTGGGCTGACTAGTCTTTGCTTGAAAAAGCTTGGCTGTCGCTGTTCTCCACGATTTCTGGCAAATCTTTCCACGGCCGGGCAGCAAGCATTAAAATAGAGCAAGGGAACACTCCTCTCCTGCAAATGAGACTCCCCGCGGTGTGTGCATCTGCTCCAGCCTGAATGGGGTTCAGAACCGGGCGGAGGGAACTGTAGGCTATGGCAGCAGGTTGGGGCTGGTATTCCTAGCGTTTATCTAAAAAGAGCAAGTTCCTGGGAAAAGCAGTTGATGACTTGCGTCCACCTTCTGGCCCCCGATTTTCTTACCTCATTTCACCATTGCTTCCCAGTTTCCATTACCAGAGCCAAATTTCTTTGGCATCAGCCGTCGTAAATCTTGTATTTGCCTGGATAATGGGAAAAGAAAAAACCCTTATTGGGTTGAATTCTGTTGTATAACCAAGCTATGCTTGTGCATGTGTTCTGTAACCCAGAGCCAGTATTAATATGTATTTACATTTACCTGGAGTAATGTGGAGAGAACCAAGTCTGGTCGCCGGACTCACTGTACATACGGGAGAAGAATATATGAATAGAAGTTTGATAGCTAGTTACCTACACAACTAAATTGGTAAAAAGAAGTGGAGTGTGTATAAATACATGTGTGTTTGGGGAATAAGGATTGGGTGGGTAAATACGTATGGGGAGAGTGGGTTGAAAACCCCCAAATGGGAAAACTAACAATTGAGGTCCTGCTTGAGAGCCAGCTGTTTGTTCAGCACCGTATGACACCATGTACTTACTTGGTCACCGTCTCTGGGGGCATAGGCCGTTGGGGGCAGTCGTGTTTGAATCCCGGTTCCACCCTTTAGTACCTGCTTCAGTTGGGCAAATGATCTATTCTCTCTAAGCTTCAGTGTCTCCATCCACAAAAAGAAAATATTTCTTTTTTTTTATTTTTAAAAAAATTTTTAATAAACATAATGTATTACTAGCCCCAGGAGTACAGGTCTGTGAATCACCGGGTTTACACACTTCACAGCACTCCCCATAGCACATACCCTCCCCAGTGTCCATAACCCCACCCCGCTCCCCCCAGCAACCCTGTTTGTTTTGTGACATTAAAAGTCTCTTATGGTTGGTCTCCCTCCCAATCCCATCCTGTTTCATTTATTCTTTTCCTACCTCCCAAACCCCCCATGTTGCATCTCCACCTCCTCATACCAGGGAGATCATATGATAGTTGTCTTTCTCCGACTGACTTATTAAAATGAAAATATTCTTAAGGTTGTTCTCCAGTGAGGATTTCTCAATACAGGCAGAGAGTACTGACCGGGGTGGGTGGGCAAGCTTGTGGTCAGTCCCTGGTCATTATTAGCTTGGGTTTTGACTGAGAAATTTGATGGGATATGCTACCCCATGTCTTTAAGACCTAGTCAATTCTCTCATAAGTCCCCCTAATATTGATTTCATCCTTCACCAGTCTCTTCAAGCTCCTAAAACCACTCACCTTCAGGAACAATCCCAACTGCTTGCTGTGAAGAAATGAGGACTTTAACTTTGTCCCTTTCAAAGCAAATTCACCTGCATTCAACAAGATGACAGTTGTTTGGTTTTTTTTTTTTTTTTTTGAGTCACATAGTATAAGACTAAAATCTAAATATATCTATGTCAATCTCTTTCCAATTGTTAAGCAGTTCATGTATATGCAGATGTATTGAGGGATGTAAGAAACATTTTAAAAAGATAATTATGCCTACCACAGAGAAGCCACAATCTGGTTAGGAATATAAGAAATAGGTACTGGGAAAAGTTGTGAACAATGACACATGATACTAGTATGTAACTGGTAGTCATAAGTGTCAAATTTCAGTGCTGAGGATAATACGGTATTACAAAAATGTGCCCATTTTTTAAAAAATGCCAATTACTTATGACTGGTACATCCTCTGTAAGGCACTGCAAAACAATGCAGATTTTATAATAATAGTAACTTTTTATGGTAGAAAAAGCACTGGGATGTTAGTTTTTTCTACTACGAACTAGCTGCTCTGACCTAGGAGCAACACTTAAACCTGTCTGCTATAGATTTTCACTTGTAAAGGGGAAATAAAAAAGGTCAGATGAGATAATCTCTATGATCCCTTTCTGTAAAATATAGTGATTCTACTGGGAAATTTATGTTTGAAATCAGTGAACACACTAGCCTCAATAATACATGTAATTTTCTCGTGTTAGGTAGTTTGGATTCTTGTCAGCGGAGAATAATTCAACGTGGTTTACTAATATTGTACAAGTTAAAAAACCAGTGCTATTTGAGTGAGAACACCATATGTGAGGAAACACAATAGGATAGAAATTGCTCATCCAAAATGTTATAGATGCAGAAAATTGTCAACACTTTTTTTCAAACCATAGGAAAATGCCAAAAATAATGAAGGTACAGTTGTATAACTTGAGAGGAAAGGAGAGTCCGGCTTCCTCTCAGTTCTTTCTTCAGTCATGTGATACCCATGAGGAGCTCAAGAGTATGGCATCAAGCAAAATCTATCTCTACTTTTGTTTTTAAAAATAGTTCATTTGCCTCATTTATATGTATTGTATAGGTTAAATGAGAAAACAGAATTTATCCTGACACATAGAAATTACTCATTAAAACTTGGCTGTTAGTTTTCTGCCTGTTTTTATAATTAGTAGACAGTTCTCAAGTACATGTATTATATTATCTGTTTTTGTCCTTATTTTATTACCTTAGACTAATACTTTTTTAAAGATTTTATTTATTTATTTAAGAGAGAGAGGAGCAGAGAGAGAGGGAGTCCCAACGTGGGGCTCAATCGGAAAACCCTGAGATCATGACCTGAGCCAAAATCAAGAGTCAGCTGCTTAACAGACTGAGCCACCCAAGTGCCCCTTAGACTAAGAATGCTTTCAACCCAAAATATACATTAATTTGAGGGCAATGGAAATGAGAAATGTTAGTGTTAGGTTTACCTTTGAAAATTAATAGGTTCAAATGAATTATAGGTAGGAAAGGAGCCCTGAGTTTTCCTCTGGTCTAAGTTTAAAACTAAGTGATTTATATTGTACTTTAAAGAGAGATAGATGATAAAACAAGCAGGAGGTGTTACATCAATTAAAAGGTAAAAGTCCCTAGTATAAATCATGTAGATCATTCTAAACAGATCTATGCATGAATATGTTTATATTCATATAATATATGCATAAAAGTCTTAAGTTTTATGAGCTCTCTTGAAATAACTAAAGCAATTACAGGCAGCCTGGTTACTCCGAAATCGTGGTCAGAAATCATGAGTTTGGCCATTTACCCCATTGAAGGAAGAAACCTGTATTTTATGAGTTCAGAGCTTCTAGTGATCACTGTAATTTCATGACTCAAGGTTTATTTTCAAATAATCCACCTATGGTACCTTACATAGAAGCTGTATAAATGAAGGATGAATGAAGGTGGTCCTAGGCAGTTGTTAGTAAAGGGCCGTGTTGGTACTATCGTGATGTCTTCAACTGAGTGGTCATGTAGTAAAGATGTATTGAATGAACAGCTATGGACATATTGCTTCTTGAGAAAGGAATGCAAAATGAAACATGGTTGAGGTGGTTACCATTCTCAAAAAGTTAGGAATCCCTAGTCTAAGCTAATTTTGATGATTTTCTGTCATCTAGCATATTTTTGGGGGCTGTTTTCCTTGTTTGCTATGAAGAATTCCAGAGATGGAGTAATGACTTGCAAGGAAGGGGATCACATCTTAGTATCTGATTATTGAGCAATCCAACATATATTCCACACCTTGTAAGTTCTGGCCTTTCCTCACTGGACCATAAGATTTATGGTTGATTCATTTAAGGTTCTCAGCACCCAGGAACGTACCTTGCAAACAACAGACCTTATCAATGAAATTAACTCAGAAAAAATACCTAGAAAAAACAAAATATATTATACTACTTTGAGCTTTTCAGTGTTTTTAATGGACATAGGTAGTAATTGTTTAACAACTTCCTTAGAGAATCTCCACAATGTAAAATAGGTAATTAAAACTACCTTCTAAACTAAGTAACTTAAGTTTTTCAATTCCTGAGAAATAAAATCTACCCTTGATCCCTTTGATGATACAACTATTCTCTGTACTTGCCCTAGGAGAGGAGAACTCATGTTTACTGAAATTCAGGGTCAGAGCTGAGCTTAAGCCCTAGTTGCATTTTTAAAGCTCTCTGACTCTGCGTAAGCTATTTAAATTCTTTGAGCTTTAGATTTGGACTATGTCTCTTATTAATCTTTAAAAAATAATTGAATGGTGCTCACGTAGGTAGCACGTATACTAAAAAATAAATGAATAAGATCCCAAAAGAATAGGGATGAAAGAACTTACCTTGTAGGGTTATTGGATCAAATAAGGCAAGTGTAAAGCACCTTGCATAAAGTGGGCACCCAAAAAGTATCGTTTCCCGCAGCCTTGCCCTAGCCTTATTCCTTGGTGGAAGCTCACCCAGCTGGAAAGTGAAACAGCGAGGATTTGTTTTTAGATCAGTCTTTTTTACACTGACCGCCTCTGCCTAATGTTTCTCTACCTCTTGTTTAAATCATGCCAATAAAAATGGAACATAAAATTCAAAATAGGGTCTTCCTAGTGTCACTATGGTGTGAGAATGGGTAAAAATAACTAGAAAGACTAAACCCAGCAGATGTTTCAGGAGTGAACACCTCCAAAACAGGAAGGCTCCAATAGGGGTGGAGAACATAACAACCATCAGAGAGGGGGCAGGGCTGTAAAAAGTGAATATTTGCACCGTCTACTTACAAACTGTCACCATACACAGTGCATCGTCACCAACGATGCTCTGATGCTCGAGCTGATGTCGAGGGCCCCTGTTGGTAAAACAGAAATAGTAGTAATCCAAAAATGAGCTCATAATCGCTGGTTGCCGCAGCTCCTGGTGCCACACTGTCAGCTTTTAGCGATGAGCTGCTGAGTGATGATCATTTTTTTTTCTTCTTTTTAAGATTTTTATTTGTTTGATGGAGAGAGACACGGCAAGAGAGGGAACACAAGCAGGGGGAGTGGGAGAGGGAGAAGCAGTCTTCCTGCTGAGCAGGGAACCTGATGCAGGGCTCGCTCCCAGGACCCTGGGATCCCAGCTAGAGCCACCCAGGTGCCCCCTGATGATCATTATTTTTATATGGATGGGTAGACCTATGATAAATTTAAAAATGCTTTTCTTTTTTAGTACATTTGAAGAGTTAGGAGAGAAGCTCCCACTTAAAGGAAAATGAGGGTTTTGACCTCGAAGTTAGAATATACCTTAAAAAAAAAAATCATAGGTAAGATTTTTAAATAGAAAAGTACAACACTTTTAATAAGGGGAAGTTTATTTCAACTACCTCCTAGGCACATCTTTTCAGTCTGACACAGCAAATCAACATTTCACAAGTCATTTCTTTTATCATTTAACCTATCCCCTTTCCCTTATGTAATTATATAATGGAATTATATGCTCCAAGTTAAATATATTGGTGTTTATAAGCTTTTCAAGAGTTTGGAAACTTAGCCTTTTTTTTTTTTTTTTTAATCAGTAGGGTAAGCTGGGAGCAAACTTCTTGATTTAAATTTTCTTTCTTTCTTTCTTGCTTTCTTGCTTTCTTCTTTCTTTTGCTTTCTCTGCCAACATTGTTTTAAGGCATTAATAATGGGTTGTAAGATTCAGAAAAAGAAATCTCTCTTTTTTTTTTTTTTTTTAGGATTTTATTTATTTGACACAGAGAGAGAGATCACAAGTAGGCAGAGAGGCAGGCAGGGGGGTGGGGAAGCAGACTCCCCACTGATCAGAGAGCTGTATGTGGGCCTTGATCCTAGGACCCTGGGGTCTTGAGGAGAGGCTTAACCCACTGAGCCACCTAGGTGCCTCAGAAAAAGAAATCTTAAAGGATTTTCCCATATTGTAAGAGAAGGGAGACAGCATTAGAAAGAAAGCTTCTGTTTCTGCAGTGTTTTGCCGTGTAGAGAATGGAGTGGGGAATGCCGTAGTCCGTTTTTTCTCAATGTTAGTCAGTATCATGGGGACTGCGTGGGAGCCGTGCAGGTTGTGCGGAGCTGCCACCATGAACAGAGGCCTGAGCACCCCTGACAGAAACCCAGAGGGCAAGTCTGACCTCTCAGAGCTTCTGTGCTTTTGTCCATACATTGGGAACCAATACCTACCCTATTGGCCGCAGCGATTCTAAGGGAGCTATTGCACACCCAAGATCTTTGTTAAAGCACCCTTTATTATATGCATTGGTTGGGCCATTCTAGGGTCCTCCCTCCCTCTTGGGGTGAGTTGCAAGGGAAAAAGCAACTGCCCATAGCAAACTGTTAAGTACAGTTTGCATCAGTGTCCACTTTGGCCATAAACTCTTCTGCAAAATTTGTATTTCCTTTTGCTTTTTGTTTATATTTTAGCTTCTGCTCCCTTGTTGAGCCTGCTGTGAATCCTCATTTTAAGCTATATTTCATCTGTGTTAAGACTGTTAGACTGAGAAGCCCACCTATAAGATAATCTGCTCCAAACTGTCTATAGATGGGCCTGAATAGAGTAGAAGATGGGACCAAGTAATTAACTTTTTAGGCTTTTGCTTTGAGTGGAATATAGTTTGATTAGCTTGGATGAGAACAGAAAACCTCACTAATGGGAAAATACAGTGACTTTAATTATGTTATTTCCTTAATGAATGTTTGAGGTTATACAAAATAAAATCTATAGAAGCCATATAATTTCATCTTGGCTATACTTCATGAGTTTCTATCCCAAAGTTAGTATTTTCTTTCTGTCCTTTCCTATTCATATTTGTAAGAGTTGGGTTTTTTTTCCTTAGAATTACTACTCTTTAAACTTTTTACCTTATCTAAAAAAATTTTTATACTTCTTAACAGATCCATTATGGTTTTTGTTGCTGTTGTTATTGTTTAGAGAGGAAGGGGGTGGGGGCAGGGAGAAGGGCAGAGGAAGAGGGAAAGAGAGACTCCGAAGCAGGCTCCAAGCCCAGCCCCACGCAGACTCCATCTCACAACCCTGAGATCCTGACCTGAACTGAAATCCAGAGTCAGAGAGTCAGACACTTAACCTTCTGAGCCACCCAGGCACCCCACCCATTATGATCTTTTATTTTGAACTGAATATGGATAGAACTGAAATTCTACTTATTTTTAATATCCTTTTTGCTTCTCATTCAGTTTTGCAGGAATATAGCATAACAGAAACCTTGCCCTAAAGTTGGAACCACTCCTTGATGACATGACTTTGAGCAAGTTTTACCTTTCTGAACCTTCATTTCCTCATCAAAAAGTGGTAATAATGATTGTCCCTGTCTTACTCCTAGTGTTTTTCTGAGGCTGACCTAAGATGGTCCGTGTGTACTACGTGACACATGGTAGGTGCTCAGCCACTTATCTGTCAGCATTACCATTAAAAAATAAATGTCTTAAGAGTTGAGATTGTTTCATACTCCTCTCTTTACACCCAGCCTCAGGCACAGTGCTTGGGATCTGGCATATTCTTGTTCGATATTTCCTGAATAAATGACAAAAGTACCCAGTAAGTCTTACATAGTCCTCGTTATTGGTTTGCCAGCCCACAGGTTTATCCCTGCTTCTGGAATTTTTCACTGAGAGTTATGGGTACCAAAACTTGGACTCCTGGAGTGTCCTGAAACCTTGGTATTTATGCAAGAAAAGTTATATTTTTAAAAATCAGGCTGCATATTTTGGGGGCATATTTTTCAGCCCTCTTTTGGCTTTGGACTTGGCACTCTTATGAAGCATGGCTCTTCACACTGGCCCTACTGATCTCACAGCTCCACAGTTTGGATCCTCTAGTCCAAACAGTATTTTACCATAAACCATCCTCATTTCTGCATTACTCTGTTTACATATCTAGTTACCTTACCTAGACTCTGTTCCCGCCTGTTTGGAAAAGGGGACTTTGACTTTTGTTCATGGTTTAAAAGGAAGCTGTTGCTGCACTTCCAGTATCCCTCTCTGCACCCACTTTCATTCCACCAGAGAACACACTTGCTGCACAGACTTTCAGGACTGGACGCTGATTGGGGCCATTTTACCAGCAGGGGGGATCACTGCATTAAAGGTCATTGCTCAGGGTTGGTGCACTTCCTGTCTCCAGGAACTGGACAAACCAGAAAGGGTCTTTCTCAGCTAGCCTGGCCAATTTAACACTCCATTCTACCTACAGCTGGATGGAGCTGATGAAGCAGTTGTCAGAATCCTGCAACTATTTAGAGAGGGTCTAGAACTCAAGGGAGAGCACATGAGGAGTAAGAGGGCTTGCTTTGGCCTCCTACTTCAAATTAGCTTCTGTAATCTAGCTTTTAGTCATAGTCTACTTTTTCTCCATTGTTGAACTGGGTCCTTGTCCAGCTCATGAAATCATGACTTTGTTTGCTGTTGGGCTGTCATCTCTTGTCAATATACTTCTTTGGCAGAGAATCCCAAATTCTTTGGGAAAATTTGGAAAAGAATACCATGGCTTTAACCAAAGCGATGTGTAAAACCAAGCCCTCAATGTCCTTCTCCATCCAGTCCAACCTAGTTCACATTGAAGGACCCCAGGTCAGAATTATACTATAGCCTATAAGTTTTAACATTCTTTTTATAACCAGCTTATGCTAACTGAGAAACTGTAGCTAGCTGACGATAGATAAGGGAATCAGCAAGCAGCATAACAGGATAACGAATAGCGAATATCTGTGTTTAACCCGGCTGTTTCTGGCTTCTGTATAATAATGCTTCTAATGCTTTGCTAAGAAATGAAAAATTGCTTAAACCCTCAACTCTAAGGAGCAGGAGGCTGGCTGAGGACAAAGCAAAAGCTGGCGCCTTGCACCCCCCCCTTCTCCCGCTCCCCTCCATATGTGTAGCATTATAAATAGTTAACTTGCAGAAATCACAGTCCTGCAGGGTAGGAGTCTCCCTTGGTTTGCAAATGTCCTTGAGATTTACAACAAAGAAGTTACCTTACGTTTGATAGCAGGAATGTAACATTTCACCAGGAGAGACTCCCAATTGTCTTTATGTTAGGACCTCATTAAAGGGAAAATGGCCTTGGCTTGATAGTAACCAGGCCTTCAATATCCTGATAGTGCTTTCATTCGTATGTGTGGGCTAACCGGCCAGTTCTGCTTCTGTAAGATTGCTTTGTCTGCTTTCGCACGTGGGTCCCCTGATCCACTCCACTGACGCCAAGTATGCCTGTTCAAATTATCAATCAGTCAGCTCAGCCCCTCCTGAAACTTGTTTGTCCATAAAAATCCTGCACTACCCCAGCCTGGTGTGCTCAGCTAGCAGGAGCTGCTGACCACCCGCAGGCGCCTGCGTAACAATAAAGAACCTCTTGCTGATTGCATCCAGTGGCAGTGTTGGATTCTTGGGTAAGGGGATCCGCGGGTCTTTCAACATAAACGTTTTAGACAACCACTGTAAGGATCTTCTTCTAAAGCTAGATGTTCTGCAGTATTAAGAGAGTTAGTCTATTCTAATATTCTCCCATTCACCCTGTTGATGAGGGCGAGAGTCCAGCCTACAGTTACAGGGATGGCTGAACACCTGACTCCTGACACTGGACAGACGACACCATCCACAGTTTACTAGACACACATACTCAGAGCCACAGAGATGGACACCATGCCCAGCAGGTGGGGGTTGTTGCATCAACAACGTGATGAACACCCCGTAGCTCTAGGAGGCAGGCTTTGTAGTGTCAGGAGGATAAGGTCACCCCTGGTTTCCCCTGGGAAATGTGATTGGCTTGTTTGACTAATTTGGCAGACTGGCAGGGAACTAAAACTTGTTATTCAGAGATAAACAGGAAGTGCATCTGGTCCCTTGGAAGGGAGGTTGTTAGGCCAGCGAATCTTTTCCCTGGGAGTGGAGAAAGATTTGCCGTTGGGTCATCCAGTGTCAAGGCAGCATATATATTGGACCTTAATTTTTTAGGATTCACACCACACAGATTATACTAACATAACATCATTCGTTCATGACCTTGGAATTTTACTCTAGATGTGTGTTTGTGAAGGTCGAACTTCCCAGTAAGATTGGGCGCTACTCAGGGAGAGTCAGCACTTAAAAAACCATGAACATTATGGTTTTGAAAAACATGATTTGCATTAAAATGACCAGTCCTATCTCAAAGTGATTTTGTCAGTTTTAGTTCTATGAATACCATTTAATACACCCAAGTTCTGTTCTTGGACGTGGTTAATTTCTTAAATGTAGCAAAGCTTTGAGCCCTAAAGGATGTGCTTGGTAGAATTTAAACTTGTTATCAGTGAAGAGTTTGAACTCATGGCTGGCAGCTCCGCCCACGTACTGCCCTCGCACTGCTGAATTCAAGCCCTGTGATGTGCGGAGGATTGACAGCTCTACACAGTTAGAGTTACCCCCAATTGCTGACATTCTGTGAAGAGCTAATGTGGTTTTTTTCCACTCTGTTTTCAAACAATGGGTAAAACAATAAAACAAATGGAACACTGACATTCTTTTTAAAATCAGAGTTAAGCTAAGGCCTAAATACCAGAATGCTGATGTCTCAAATGTATTATTCAGGCCGCATATTTTAGGCACTAATGGGGCCCATTAAGAGGTCTTATTGTTGCTAAATTGAAGCAAATTGGTGTGAAGGAGGAAATGTGAGGAGGTCGTAGACAAATTGAAAGAATTGACAGAATATCCCCTCCATTTTCTAAAAAAAAAAAAATCTAACATAAAGTCTTTTATTCATTTCAATTTAAGTCCATTAAACTGATTTTATTGTTCTACTTTATTAAAATATTTGTTAAATTCTATGCAACTGTAAACACAAAGCTCTTCCCCTTATAACTGTGATATAGTTAGAAAAATGACTGAAAATTTCAAAATTTCACTGATTTTTATATTGTCAGAATAATCCATTCCATCTCTAAGATAGAATGGCTTTCTTGTACTTCTTACAAATAATCCTATCTAGATCCATCACCGTACAGAGGAACTATTGTAAAGAAACTACTCCTTTCACTTGCACATGAAAATTTGAAACCAAATGAGAGTTCCATTTTGCTCAACTCTTCGTTGGCATAGAAATTCCTACCCAGAGATGAACCCTGCTTCTAAAGATTAAGTGCTAATTCAGTTTCTCTACTATTAGAGTTTAATTCTAAAAACTTTCTGGTGAAATCACCACTTAAAATTCTAAATTAGGTATTAGGAATTTGATGTACACATGTTTTCAAGAGGGTTTTTTTTTTCATATTATAAAAGAACACATGCTTACTATAAAAAAAATTTGGTAACCATAGGTATAAATAAAGCACAATTTGACCTGCTAGAGACACCAGTGTTCACTGTCAGTGGATTTGTTTCCATGTTTCCCTCATCGGTCTAGAGCTGTGCCGTCTAATATGGCAGCCACTAGCCACAGGTAGCAGTGCCTCCCTAAACCCCATTCTGTGTCTTCTCTTCAGCAAGGCCTCCACACACTGTATGGATTCCTTCTTTCTGCTCCTACAGTCTGGAAATTGCATCTAGGTAGAAAATAATGGCAACTGAAGGGCTCACCTCATTTGTTCCCCTTTCATCGGGATCTCAGTCCTGCGTGGCCTGTGGCCCGATGTCTGGAAACAGTTCTGTATATTTTGTGCATGTTCTAGAATTTACCATGGGAAGTTAAGTCTAGGGCTTATCACTATATCACAAATGATAGCGGAAGTTGTCACCTATGTGTTTCATAACATATAGTTGATTATGGGAGAAATGTGCATAGGGAATTGAAAACATCTTTCATATATTTTCATGAAGATCGAGTCTTTTGTCATCTTAGTTTAAGTCTTTGGGGGACTATTTCTTTTTCTATATTTAATACAACAAACTCTTGAGCACCTACAATGGCTATGCTCTATCCTAGGTGCTACAAATACAGCAGGGTACAAATTTACATCCTGCTCTAAAGTAGCTTACATTAGGATGAAAACAATAAATAATAGGTAGACTATTAGACAGTGATAGGCACCATGGAGAAAGTGAGAACTATCTAGGGGAATGAGTGACAATTTAAATAGGTGAGCAGAGAAAGGCTGGTTGATAAAGTGACATTTACCCAGAGACCTGGAGTGGTATCTGTGGATGTCTGCGAGAAGAGCATTTAAGTCAGAGAAATTACTAAGTGGAAGACGTGCCGAGGATCCCTGGAACTAGCAAGGAACACGAACAAGGTCCATGAGGCTGGAGCAAGTGAGCAAGGGAAGAGCGGTAGGAGATGAGGTCAAAGACATAGCAAAGGCCAGATTGTCTGATTGTAATGCATTGTAACCATTGTGGCTTTTACTTAAAATAGATGGCAATCGGAAGATTGTAAGCCAAAGAGTGACACAATCTCATTTCTGTTTTAACAGTATCACTTGGCTTATGTTGAGCATAGGCTGAAGAAGGGCAAAGGCAGAAGCAGGGAGTTCAGATAGGAAACTATGAGAGCATTGATGGGTACTGGGGTCGGGCGTGTTGCCCTGGAGTTAATGAGAAGTGGTTGGATTTGAGCATCTATTTTTTAGCTGGAAAATACAAAGGAGAAGAGAGGGAATGGTCTAATGCTCTCCTATGTGCCCACTTTCTAGTAGATGTCAGCTCGTGTTTAATCTTGTTTTATCTATACCTCAGCCACTGTCTGCCCCTCCCTTCCTCCTACTGGATTATTTTTAAGCAAATTAAGTATATTTGGAGAAAGAGATAACAGGGGAATGAATGAAAGAGAAAAGTCAAAGATGACTATCTACCCCCTCCACCCCCTCAGAGTTTTTGCCCTTGAGCAATGCCAACTGTGGTGTGTCACCATCAACAGAGATGGAGAAGTCTGTAGGAGGGATTATCAGTGAGGTGGGGAGTCTGTCGGGGGAGTAAATTTGGAACTCAGTGTGAGACATGAATATTTGAGATGTCTAACAGAAGTCCGGTTGGCAATGTTGAGTAGGCTGTTGGTTTTATGAACCTGAAGTAAGAGAATAAGCCTGAGTAGGAAATGTAAATTTTGCAGTAATCAACATGCACATGATATTTAAAGTTAGGAGATTGGAGGGGCACCTGGGTGGATCAGTCAACTAAGGGTCTGCTTTCACCTCAGGTCATGATCCCAGAGCTCTAGGATAGAGCCCCCACATGGGGCTCCCTGCTCAGCGTGGAGCCTGCTCCTCCCTTTGCCATTCCCCCTGCTTGTGCTGTTTCTCTCTGTGTGTCAAAGAGAATCTTTAAAGTTATGAGATTGGATAATATTGCCAAAGGGATGAGTACAGATTAAGAAGAGAAGATATCTAGGACCTAAGCTCTCAGATCCTCCAATGGCACAAAGTTAGAATAGGAGAAATAACCAAGAAGACTGAAAAGGTGTAAATAATGAAGTCAGAGGGAAATCAAAAAAGTGTGATGTCCAGGAAGCCAATTGGAAAAAGTGCTGATGGGTTTAAGTAAGAGAAAACTAGAGAATGGAGCAATGGAGTTAGCAACAATGAGACAAAATCATTCAGGATAAGAGGAGTGTCGGTAGAAGAGAGGGGGAAGCAAGAGCATAATGGAAGCTGGATTACAGCCAGTATAGACTGCTCTTTGAGGAGTTGGTCTGTAAAAGGAAGAGCTATGTGGTGGTAGAGGGAGGGGTCAAGGGAAGGAGAAATAATAGCATGTTTGTAGATTGATGGCAAAGACTCATTCAGTAGAAGACACAAATTGCTGGAGAGGAGTGAGAATGCAGGAGCAGCATCCTTGAGGGAATGGGATCCCAGCATTGCCTTCCCTGGGGTAACCCCACATGGTTCCTCGATAGTCATCAGCAGGAAATTCAAGGAAGTACTTGGGTACCAGTGTGGGGAGGTGGATGAGTGGAACAGTAGGAGCTTGTGGAAATTCTCTCTTCTGGGGCACCTGGGTGGCTTAGTTGTTAAGCATCTGCCTCTAGGCTTAGGTGATGATCCAGGGGTCCTGGGATCATGCCCCCCCCGTCGGGCTCCCTGCTCAGCAGGAAGCCTGCTTCTCCCTCTCCCACTCCCCCTGCTTGTGTTCCTCCTCTCACTGTCTCTCTCTCTCTGTCAAATAAATAAAATCTTTAAAAAAAAAAAAAAAAAAAAAAAGAAAGTCTCTCTTCTGATAGAAACAGGAAGCAAAGCCACGGCGGAATGAAATCATTGTTTATGAGGGTGGGGATGAGAGAAACAGAATGGTTGCTGGGCAGCCATTAGGTTCTTTGCGAGGTGAATGCCAAAGGGCCTTGTTTGTCTTAATAAATATTTTTTAGCCAGACTTTATGTATGGGCCTCTCTACAGTAATTTTTGCTTAAAACTTAACTCCTTCCTAAATATATAACTCTATACTGTATACTTTGTAGCTGTATTCTTTAACTCAAGAACGTTTTCTTCTGTCATAACTGATTTTTCCTTCTGTTTCAATTATTTTGGCTTTTTTACCCTGCACTTTAACTGATTTATATGCTCCTTTTTTCTATTTTTTTTTAAAAGATTTTATTTATTTATTTGACAGAGATCACAAGTAGATGGAGAGGCAGGCAGAGAGAGAGAGAGAGAGGGAAGCAGGCTCCCTGCTGAGCAGAGAGCCCGTCTCGGGACTCGATCCCAGGACCCCGACATCATGACCTGAGCTGAAGGCAGCGGCTTAGGCCACTGAGCCACCCAGGCGCCCCTGCTCCTTTCTTCTAAACACGCATTTCCGCTCTCAGATTTTTTCATTGTTCTTTCTTTCACTTTCCTGCCGATGTTTTTAGATAACTCTCTACTCCAGCATTTCCACAGCCTGCCTGATGTCAAAATCACCTGCGGGTATTTTTTTAAACCTACAGATTCAGGGACAAAAGCCATGAAAGATTCTGATACCTTAGATCTGGGCTGAGGCCTAGTAATCTGTGTGTTTAAAAGGCTTCCTGGGTAATTCTGATAATCAGCTGGGATTAGCAACTACGGCTCTCCCGTCACTGACATTTGCCAGTTCCTAATTCCAAAATGGATTGCCATTCCCCCGTTCGTTCCCTTCTGGGTTCCCTATAGTCTGTCTGCTTAAGTGTGTGCCTGTATGTGGGTGTTACCTGCTCTTCAGAATGATTTTCACATCTCAGCTGATTTCCCTTAATCCATATATTTTATTTTAATCTATACATCTCCCCTCCCCCACAACAATCTTTCTTTCAAAAATCAATTTTCATTGCATGCTGTCAAGGACAAAAGCAGATGCTCACTGAAAATTTTTTCCTATAATAAATAACTTTTTGAGGTGTGTACTTCACCAGACTCTAAAGGATAATGTTGCCTTTACCTTAACTGCAGTGCTTTGATCTTGCCCAATCCAGTATTTTGTTATTTTTGCTATGAGATTTCTAAGAGACTTGATCTTTTTAAATTATGAAATACACATAGGAAAGGATATGTAAAATCACTTATGAAGTTCAAACCATTATCAGGTGAGCGTGTAAGGAGCTACCCGGCCTCGTTTCCCATCCAGGATGCCATTGCCTGCATCCTTCCCTTTCCTGCGGGCTTGGATTGAGAAGCAAGATGACCCCAGTTAGTGGAGAAAGAACCGTAGTTGTGATCAGGGAACAGAGCGAGGGCTTGGTTCTTCGCTTGCTACCTCAGAAAATCATACTCGAAAAGTAGGATTTCTATTCCATTGATTCTGATTGTTGTAGAGACTGCATCTCAAAACTGATGGTACATTGTGTCTACCTGTTTATGCCGATGGCCTGGAGAAGCATTGCAAGCATATTGTTAATCCAGATTAATGCACACTGAATTCAGTTAGAAATTTGGCCTTGAAGCTTGCAAATGACCAAATGACTGACTGTAATCCTTGCTTTTTTTTTTTAATTTTTTATTTTTTATAAACTATATCTTTTTATCCCCCTGTAATCCTTGCTTTTAATATTTGTTTTGAAACAGAAACTCTATTTCCAATACAATTAATCTCTTGCATCTTCTCTTTCCCTATGCATTTCTAGTATTTGTTTAAAAAAAAAAGAGAGAGAGAGAGAAAGGGGGGAAGCATCAGCTATCTTATTGGAGGCTTGTGTTCACTGCTTCTGGCAATGTCCATCATGACACCATGGAAAATAAAGTTAATTAAAGGAAAACATAGTTGGAGGATAAAAGCAGCATCTTGGACATCCAACCAATCATGTATGTGTTTAGCAGCAGAGAGAGCGTAAATCATATCTCCAAGCCAGGGGGAAACCCATTTTCTGTAGAAAAACCTGCTAATCCAATCACACAGTAAGTAGGCTTTTTATTTCTAAAGTTTAAAATTTTTCTCAGATTCTGGTTTTATTCCAAACAATTTGAATCCATTAAGAAAAGGAAAATTACCTCTAACACATAATTCTAAATGTCAGGTTAAAATAAAGATACCCAAGATATGCTTGTAAAATACATTTTAATTAACCCACTAATTACATATCTGTATTTCCTCCTGTATGTTTTTCATTTTGGTAACATAGAAACAAAACCAAGGAAATCAATTTCAGAAATATTTTAGCTACCATGGACCTTTATGGAGGCCATTGCAAAAACGAAGAATTTATAGTACTTTTCATAAACTATGCACGTTTCTGTGGAAGAGGCTAAAGGTAGACCCTACATGCCACACTGGCTCGATGAGAGAACAGGACATGAATTCCAGTTAACATGTTTAGACACTCAGAAAAGAAGACTCCAGATCCTAAATTCAGTGTCTTGTTGTTTGTGTTTCTTTGAGGACATGTTGTTCTCAGATGTCTTAGGGAGAATCCTAATACACAGAAGAGAGGAGAGCACGGCTGCTCTGACTGGAGCAGATCTTGGGACCCTCAGCTGGACCATCTTTCACAGAGCCCTTCAGTATCTCTCCTGGCACCACCTCCTGGAAGGCCCCTGGCTTAGGGGAATCCTGCAAACAGTCTCAATTTAGTTGAAACTCATGATTTTGCAAATGTACCTAGGCATACAGCTAATTAATGGATAGGCTGGGCCCAGAATGCATGTCTTCTGATTCCTATTGTCTACTGCACAAAGTTGCCTAATTTGCAGTTCCCGAAATTAGTTCCAGATCGAGAAAGCGCTTCCCTTGAACTAAATAATGAACATTCTTTGATATTTAAATTAACGGACACCAGAGAGAGCTTCTCAAAAATTCCTTCGGTAGACAGTTAAAAATATTTCATCATAACAGCAGCGACTGGCTTCCGGCACAAACTAGTCGGAGTGGCTGTGTCCCCATCCCCCTTCTCTCTCCCACTGCCCGTCACTTTTCTTGCTTCGGTGCTTCTCTGCCCTTTGTTACCACAAGTAGCTACTTTTTGAAATCACCTGATGCTTTGATAAATAAATATACTGATTTTAAAAAAAAAGTAGCTACCTTTTGAAGCCCTAGGATCCTTCAGGCTGCAGGATCTGCCCCTGAGCTTAGAGATTCCCAGTGTCAGATGAAACCTCCATTGCTGCTTTTCAAGCTCAGGAGCCCATACCCTTCCTAATGAGGAAAATCTCTTGTCTGCCCCCCCCCCCCAACTCCAGTCACTTCTACAAACCCCAGCTGGTGAAGAGTCTCTTTTGCATATTCCCTCCAGCCAAGAAGATTGTCCTGACCTTTATTTCCTGAGCTAGCTTTTAAAAGATAGGCAATTTCATATGAATATAAAAAATAGTATTTAATATACTTTTACAAATCATACCCCCCCCCATTCTGAGGGTGTGGGCTTGTGCAGTATCATGACACTTGGTTAATTGTCACTGAAGAAGATCTTTGGCTTAATTTTTTTTTTCTTGGCTTTTTAAATGTCTAAATCTGACAACACTAAGCCTGTCAAGGTTTATTATTATCTAAAATATGTAAGTTCAAAATTCCCTATGTGAGTACACTGTGAAAGCTGACATTATCAAGTTTACCTGTAAGATGTGTTACCTGGTCTCAATAACATGGTTTACCTCTTTTTGCCCCTCTCGCTTTCTACCCATTCATGAACACTTACTTTTAATCATTATTTCCAACATTCTTCATCCAGTAATAGAATTTAGTTATGTGTTCATCACTAAGCAACCTTGACTAATGTGGTTCTCTTTGTGCGTTTAGGAGATTGTGCCAGCAAAGTATGATTTTCTTACAAAGAGATCTGGCAGGGGAACTAACGGAGGGTATTGAGGTAATAAAAAGTGACATATTGGTGTCACTTCTGAGATGGTATTTTTCTGAAATCACTTAGTCTTCCTATGGGTAAAGAGATAATTTTGTTTCAAACGAGTGTGCAAGAAATGTCTATTTTATTTGCTGTAAATCAAATCAAGGCTGTTTCAAATCCCATCCTGAGAGGTGGGAAGTTAATTCTCAGTCATCCCTGGGGTTTTCTACCATCTTCCAGAAGGATCACATAAGGGGTCTCATGCAGAAAGAGCATTCAGGCAAGACTTCCCTGGTTTCCAGTCCATTCCAGGTACCAGGATGACTGTCCAAGCCACCGGTGGCATTGTAGCACTTTGGGGACAGGAATCCTGCCTGGTGCAGGACTCCCTGGGCCTGGGATCCCACTTTTCTGGATGCTCCAGCTCCCCCCGCCCCCAGGTGCAGCTATCCTGTACAGGGGCCACTAGGGAAAAAACACACAGGTCTCCATCTCTTGGGAAACCCACAGCCTTTGGTCCTTTTCCAAAGTCTTGGATAATCTCCTCCTACCCTGGGCTCTTGCCACTTCTGCTTCTCTTTTACCTGCTAAAGGCCAAGTGTTTATCTTTGTTCTCAACTCATAACATCATGCCCTCTTTAAAAATAAAACCTGGGAAGATGCCTTGTCTTTAGGAGACTAGCACCAAAGCTTTCCCGGAGCTTAGGGAACACAAAGGCTTTTCTCTGTGCCTTCAAACAGGAGTAGGGAAATAAAAGGAGAGCAAAATTCAAATGAGTATCACAATAGAGTCTGCTGTATAATATTTGACACATGTTGAGTATAATACTCAACATGATGATAACACTAGAATAACAGGAAAGTTCTTTATTAAGTGTTCTTAGAAAGTTTAAAAAATATCTTTGTCATTCGCTGATGTTGTACTGTCATATGTATATTTGATAATATTACCATTATCCACAGGGTTAACCTTTCAAAGAAACAATGTCCGCCCCATTTCATTTCCTTTTGTCAGTTCTCATCTTGCAGCAGGTGAGGGAGAGAGGCCTGAAGTTTTCTTGCTCCACTCCATGGAGAGGAGCAGTGGAGATCGGTTCCCTAGGTGGAATGGTGGTTTCTAATGTGTATTCCTAGGGTGTATGAAATTGTGCAAGGCCGACAAGATGCAGCACAGCAAGTGAGACCAAGCGTGCAGGTATGCAGGGAAGTCCATGCCCATTTCAATCCTACTAGTTGTGCTGTTTCACTTCCTTTAGGTACTTCATGTAAAATGTTGTTTTCATGAAGGATTCCAGTGTTAGAAAAATTGGGAAATCCTTGAAGGATATATGCATGTATTGACCTAAACGTTTGAAACTCCCCAGCATTTGGAGTTAAAGATCTTCCTCTTTCAAGAGTGTAATTCTATGGTATAGAAATGAACCTTCCCCTTAAACTATTCTGTTGCTTAATTAATTACCATTTACAGATGAAAAATCCCCAAATGATAGGTCAAGGTTAGGGGACAGGATGATTTATTTAGACTCTCAGTTCCCTTTCTGGTTAATAGGACATTCATTGTAGATAGCTGTTGACACAAATCTTGCTGCTGGTTATACTGTAATTGTGGGGTCTTATCTGTTTCATCACTCACCTGCTTACTATACAGAACCATATAGTTCACAGGAAGCGTTAAGCAGCTCCAACCTCAACCAGGATTTTAAAAATTAATTCTTTATTGATAGGACTTTATGGTTATACTAATCATCACACATTTATATCTAATGACTGGGTCTTTATTTTAAACAAATGACTCAACTTCAATAATAAAATAATAGGCAGAAGGTTTTAGAATTCATTTCAGACAAATAATCCTTAAATGGTTAGCTTTATTTTAAGCCTAGCCAAATAACATGTTTGCTAGAACATTCATTAGACTTAAAGATTCCATTAGCAAGTTTAAATATGCATATTAAATGTTTTGTAATGCGAAGTTTTTACTTTTTAAAAACATACTTGAGTAAAACTATTTGTGTCAGACATTTTTAGTAACACATTCTGTTGTACCTTTCAGAACAGAAAGTTCCTTTTTGAACTCACTCTATTAATATTCTAATACAGACTTAAGAATATCTAGTGTTGTGCATTATAAGCATTAAAATTTTTATTTCTCTTCTATTAGTATCGAATACTAAAATCTGAGTAGTCAAGCTTAGAAATGAATTTTTCATTAGAAAAGTTCGTGCGGTCAATGCGAGAGCTAGGACTTCCAACTTTGCACAGCCAGGACATCCTACCAAAACAAAACAAAACAAAACAAAAATTAGCATATAATGTGTTATCAGGACATCCTATAAAAAATAAATATTAGCATATAACATGTATATGGACTACATGAAATAATCCTGCCCCAGGTCCCAATGGGAGTTTACTATAACTTTTACATCTAATGTGAAATAAAATTGTTACGTTGTATACATCATGTATGTATCAGAGGAACAGAAAGTTTAATACATAATCAAATTTGGACAAAGAAAAACTAATAGCAAATTAAGCACAGTTAACTGATGATTTCATACTGGAGTTATTTTCCCCTTCTTAAAACATCCAAAGCCATTATAACCTAGCTCTTAAATGTAAAAGGATTATATTTTTACAAAGAGATTATATTTTTACAATTCTAAAGTGTAATAAAAACAATTCATCATTGTTTTTTCTCATTATCCAGCACATAGTAGATGACACACACATACACACACAATGTGTGCAGGCTGAAAGAAAAAAATGAAAAAATAAGTGTAAAGAAAGTGATTTTCCACAAACATTAAAATGAAATTAGATGAACATTTTTTTATCTGTTCAAAAACCTTACTACATATATTACCAAAATGACATTAAAAAGGGACAAGCTAAATGCTATGAAACTATTTTTCTGCTTCTGTAGTGCAGTGGTTTTTATATTTATTTATTTATTTTAAAGATTTTATTTATTTATTTGACAGACAGAGATCACAAGCAGGCAGAGAGGCAGGCAGAGAGAGAGAGGAGGAAGCAGGCTCCCTGCCGAG